>NC_022029.1:2025695-2093909 GCF_000317375.1 Microtus ochrogaster | reverse complement strand
GAGTGCTGGGATTAAAGGCGTGCGCCACCATCGCCCGGCTCGCCAACAGCAATTTTAACTCAGACAGAAGTAGACAAAAATCTAACAAGATAAAGTCAGGCTTAAATAATGCAATATACAGTTTAAACTTGTCTACAGTTATAAAACTCAAAATTATGTAAACTATCCTATTTCTCCTCTTCATCTCAAAATCTATAACTTTTTATTATCTTATTACAAAACAATGCTTACTTTTTCTAGCAGGTAGTGACGCATTACTGAGATATCTAACACCAGAAAATTAAAAGTCCCCTTCTTCTCACACCCTCAAGAGTGAGGATAAGTCGTTACTCAATTCTGTTGTCTCAATCCTTTACAGGATCACATTCAGAAGAAAGTGGGAAGAGTCACAAGAATGGAGGGCTCAGATGTGCGAAGAGGAAGGAAGAGACTACCCTTCTCATGATGTTTGAAATACATGTCCCACTGAAATCATTTTGAACAGCAGGTAAGACCATGCTTGTGTTGATGACAGTGGAATTAGGATATTTTGCATCTGGCTGAACTCTCCTTATCCAGAATTTTAAAACTGTTTATATATCTTTGCTCACCAAACTCCACACTTTTAAAAAATCTTTCTGCTCCACCTTTTTCTTACTCTCACTGTGAATCTGGAGAAGAGCGGTGAACAGAAACCATGACACAACATGACTGTGATGTGGTCTGGAAACTTTCTCTGTCAATCAAATTAGTTAAGTGTCTCTTGCTTCATGCAAGTTCTCAGGACATGGCAGAACGTAGCCATATTCTTTGCCAAAACATCACATGAAAAATGCCTAGCTCAGTTTCCAAATAGAGCCTCTGGTCCCCTCTGACATCTCATGTGCCAGGCACCCCTTGTCCATGCTTTTCTCAGAGTTCCTGCTTTTTAGACTCCCACAACAAATGAACTTAGCAGACCAGGGCTTTTCTGTCTTAAAGCTTCAAAGTTTTCTACATTCTTCCCACAAAGAAGCTACAAAGGCCTAAGGAGAACCATTGGTGAGGTGTAGACACAGGTAATGTGGGCAGATGTAATCAGTGGTGATCAACTTTACATTTACCTTCTTTCCAAGGCGATGAGGCTGACGCTGCAGACGATGCTCCGAGCAGCAGATAGCCCACAAGGCAAGTAATAATCTTCGCAATTAGATGCTTGAACCACAAACCGACTACTTAATATCTGAGTTAATGAAAGACCAAGGAGATCTTTCACTATTTCCCTAATGGGCCTGTTGAATTATATCTTATTAAATATCATGATGAGTTAGGCTCCATCTTTTTGAACTTGGTTTTAAAGGTATGGCATAGAGCTAATGTAGAGATTAGTGCTTAATAAATTTCAGATGACAGATGACAGTTTAATTAGAATAGAGGAGTCTACAAATGTCATGACTATAAAACACCGTGGGCACCATGGTATAGAAGCTTCTGTGATCCTAGCTCCTCCATAACTTTGAGTATGGATGTATTGTTTTACGTAACAAATAGAATTATAGGTTAAGGATTTTTGAGAAAGGGACATTATGCTGGCCTGGTGTAACCACAGAAGCCCTTGTAAATAAGAAAGCAGGAGAGTCCAAGTTAAAGGGGCGAAATGATGGGAATAAGTTGTCAGAGTCAGGGAAGAAGATTCTACCAGGCAAGTACCAGTCTGTCCTAGAAGCTGGAAACTATATTGTCTTTATCATTCAGATGGAATGCAGCCTTGCTGACCCACTTGAGACTCCCAACCTTGAAAACCATAAGTTAATAGCCTCCTGCTAATTCATTACATTTTTCTATTTGAGCCATGTTGAGGGACTCATTTACATTGTCTTCCAGTAGGCTAGACCAGGTACACAGAGACAACTTTACACAAACACCTCTAAAGTTACTCCTCCAGTGTTCCAGGTGCTAGGGTTCCATTTGGCAAAAAGATGTCCTGTCCAAGCCAAGAGCTCAGGAAGACTTGCACCATTGACTTTGTGTGAGAGTCCCTGGCCTTCTATCTCAGGAAAGGTGCATCATTGGTCCTTCTTGTTCCGAGGCATTGAGCTTTGTAGATGGAACAACTCCTGGCTTTCTCATCACAGCAACACACCGCCATTGTGGGATAGTCAGCATCTGATCTCGCGAGCCCATACAGCAAATCCAGGAGGGCTCTCATAAACCACCATCATGGCTGAAGCTGGCAGCTTGTCGCTCTTGTTTTCTCTCTACTGTTGCCTCTTTCTGCTTTGTCCTTCTCTTCTTGAGCTCTGTGTCCCTCCACACAGATGTCTCGGGTTACCACATCATTTAAACATTGGCATTGTGTTTGAGTCTGCAGTGTCTTAAAGTACTTTTATTTTCTTAAAGAGAGAAAGTTATTTCACATGTAGTTTTATGTGGCACAAGCAGTTTCTGTGACTCCATCTTGAGATACTCAATTGCAAGAAATACAGTATCAACGCCAAGGCTAAGTTGTTGGCATTTTTGTTTTCTGTACATTTCAAACTTGTTAGATGACACCTGTTCCAAGGACTTTTAAAAGGCAGAAAGAAAAATATGCCTCCCTCCAATGTTGTGGAATATTATGTGAACTAGGCAAAGATGTGTTACATTTGTTTATGCTGCATAATGTTACTGTAACTGTGTAAAGGTGTGTTACTATTGTTTCTGCTGCATCTGTTTAACAATGAAAGAATGTGTGTTTAATTATGTAAAGAGATTGCATCTGCTTCACCTTGCCTGCCTAAGGCACCTGATTGATCTCATAAAAAGCTGATTGGTCAATACCTAAGCAGGAGAAAGAATAGGTGGGATTGGCTGGCAGAAAGAATAAATAGGAGAAATTTAGAAAGAAAAAATGGAAGGAAAGAGAAGGAGGAGGAGAGAATAAGGAAGATGCCCAGGGACCCAAAGCCAGGCAGATGTCAGTCAGCCAAACATAGAGAAGCAATGAAAGTAAGATATATGGAAGGAAGAAAGGTAATAATCCTGAGGCAAAAGGTAGATAATGAGAAACAGGTTGATTTAACTTAAAAGCACTAGTCAGAAACATGGCTAAGTGAGGCCAAGCATTCACAATGAATAATATGTCATGATTTGGGAGCTGGTTGGTGGTCTGAAAGAAGAACGCCTGGTGCACTTCCAATTTGCTTTTGTTTACCCTTTAAGTGAGAAATAAGCTACATTAGCAATCTCACATCACTAACAGAATGTGTGGATAAAACTTGCATGCAAATGCTTTCGAAATCAAAGGCTTCCATGGAACCTGCGTCCATCACGTGTAAGCGTGAATCTACCGTTTCACATACAAACAGAATTGTGCCTAAGTTAAGGACCTTGAGAAAGGGACTTGGTGCTGGTGCAGCGAGTTTACAAAAGGCTTTGCAGATAGGCAAGCAGAAGAGTTCAGGTCAGAGAGGCTGTAGTGATGGACTAGAGATGGGGAGTCTGGGGAGCTAAGGGGCCAAGAGGCAAGCACCAGCCTGCCCAGGAATCTGGAAATCCTATGGAGATACACGATTCTGTAGACCGTTCATATGGAGGCAAAACTGGATAGTACTTTCTTTCCAAAGGCATTAAAGTTGAGTTTATGTATTTTAATTATCACACTCGATGGCTTTGAAAGTTGGTCCAAGCAAAGTTCATGAGTTTCTTGGACGATGTGCTATTGTATCATGGTTTTTATTTTATTTTTTTTTTTTATTTTTTACAAGTTCAGTTATTTGCCAATAGATAGGGGTTTCGTCAAAGTCATAAGAAAGCTACTTCCAAGATGTGTCTCTGACAATCTGGAATGGTCAGACAAAAAAATATTAGGAGAACAAGACCTCAGCACAAAATGAGTCCCCCAAACCAGGAACCTAACCTTCAGAAGTATGGTTGCAGAAACAAGCTTTTCACTGTTTCTCATGTCTCCAAATTTTCTACCTGCTGAATTTCTTCCCAGTCTTAGTGACCACACAAGCTAAATTAAAAGACTTTCTTAATACACGGAAATTAAAAAAAAAGTTCTAGTGATCGTTATGCAAATTATCCTAATTTGATCACTGCATTTTTATTTATTTTTATTTTATCTGTGCTCCACAGATAAAAGGGGCCTTCCTGGACATGGGTTCTCACTAATTCAGAAGCCATAACGACAAATGCTTATCCCTCAACTCTGCTCACAAACAGACCGGCCCAAAGGTCTGAATGCCAGAGTCCTCAAGACTCAGTAGCACAGAGTCCCTAAGACTCAGTAGCAGGCCATCTCCACCCGAGATTGCTTATCTGATCTCCCAGGTTTTAACAGTACGTTTCAACTCCTCTACGCCCCCTTTCTCTAAATATGTCAATACTATTGACTAAGCTATGGTGTCGTGGAAGATTAAGGAGTACACTCGGTGTGCCTCTGCTCTCCTTTTGCTAAACAATTGCTCATTTGAAAGACAGTCCCTTCCTTGCTACTAACACAGCTCAGCAGGGCACTCCAGGCAGCTGCTTGCAATCAATGTGAGGGGCGATATAGGAGATGAAGTCTCCTTGCACACTCCCCACATCTCAGCAGCAGCTTTTTCCAGGAACCGAGGAGACTGCCCGTCTCTTTGCAGCAGGTGCTCATTTCACGGGAAGACGGCATAGCAGGATCCGAGCTCTGTAGTGATGATAGTGGCAGTGCGTTTGTGTCACTGCGGCTTGGGTACCCAATGTCTCACAAGCGCAGACACACATTTCTTTCCATGGAGGTGCAAAGGAGAGAAATTCAGGGAGTTAGGGCAGGCTCGTGTTTATTAAGGCAATGCATTGCACCTGTTTCCTTGTCTGCGATCTGCAGACCTTAGGAGGCGTTAAGAGTAAGAAAGAAGAATGTATTGTTGTTAGCTCTATTGACGGCCTAGTAAGGCACTGGCATGGGGAAAGGTCTACATGCATTGTTGGCTGAAGCCTGGACCTGCAGTAGACCAGAGCTCTACCGGTGTTTACAATTTATCAGCGTGTGGACCGTACGTTCAATCCTCATACTTTAGAGCCTAGGTGTTCAGCTATTTTCTGTTATGCTTCCTTGTTTTGCACGTCGATTTGTGTGTTTTGAGAATGTCCCCAGGAATCAGTGATGACTCAAATGTTGTCTCCCCCTTTCCCCCCCCCCTCTTTTCTTCCTTCCTTTATTTCGGTTTTTCAGGCAATACTAATGGTAGAAAACCTCCAAACTGTGCATCAAAACTCCCTCTGAGAACTGTATCCACATGTGTTGAATGACAACACATATTTTTATTATTCTTCCTGTATCACCATCAATTTAATGCTTGCTGACTCACCCTGAGCAACTTCTAGTCCAGCTTTACTGAGGTGCGTATTAAAACACTTCGAAAAATAGCGTGTGCAGCCAAATCCAAAACGTTTGATAGAAGCAAGCACAAAGAAAGAATTTATTATGGAGAGAAGTTGATCTCTTAGTTCCTTGAGGATGGGTAAGCAAGCCCTTTTATTCACCCCAAGGCTGCGTTTCAACCAGATAGAACCGGATGCAAAGCCCGTCATCCACAGAAGCCACTCAAGAGGATGGATGAACGGATGAACGGATGTGAACTTACCGCTTTGGGCCACATAGAACATTGCACGTAGAGATTCAATGCTAACTTCCTGCCTTCTCTACTCAGTGGCTACTCACTCTTTGTCATTACCCCAGAGGGCCACTCGTGAGTCAGCTGTTTTCGCACGTCACAGATACAATAATCTCCAGATAGCCCTCAATTCCTCCCAGTACGTTACTAGGTCCCCTCACCATGGCCTTGGCTGTGGTCCTGGTAATTCCTTCTGCCTTGCTCTCTAGTATCTTCTCTCTTGCTGCCCCCAGAATGCTCTGTCTGTAAAGGTCTGCTGCGACCAGGTTTCTGCCTTTTACAAGACCTCTAATGGCTCTCCACTGACAAAGAAAATTTAGGCAGAAGGTTTTTGTTGCTGGTATCTTTGTTTGTTTTGTTTTGTTTTTTTTGGCGGGGCACAGGAGACTGGCTCGGCTCAATCTGGTCCTGGCTTGCCTCTGCAGCTGAACCACTGCCCTCAACCCAGGCTTCATTTTAGCCAAATGACTCCGTATTTCACAGACCTTCTCCCGCCTCACCTGCAGATGCTTATCTCTAGTTTAAATACTAGGTTGGGATTTTCCTATCCCCCACTCCTTGCCTGGCTCACTCCTAATTGTCCCTACCCTCTCTGTACTCTTGATCTTCTACGACTGAGATGCTAACACACCGTAGCTCCGCCCTTACTGTGGCGACTATTGCTCCTCTACCGAGCGTGCCCTTTAAAATCTCTGCTACCTAAACCAAAGGCTTCTTGAGGGCCTGAATATGTCTCAGCCATGATTGTATTCCTAGCACCTAACTCACGATAGGAAGTACATACGCATTTCATGAGAGAAAAATTAATGAGCAGAGACAGCATGGTAGATAACCAGGGGTGTCAACCAGAGAATCAACACACTATTCCTAGGAGAAGCTAAAGCTTACAGTCCGGGGCATATTTAGGACTCTCTTCTGACTTGCCAGGATCACTGGGCTGGGTAAGTTAAAAAGATATTCAGAGCACCTTGAACTAACGAGGCTCTGTCGTCTTGAAGATCCACTTACAGGGTCTAGCAGGACAGATTTTGAAGCCACCCACCCTGACAGAGCACTTGAGGAGCCCTGGGAGAATGGCGTCCAGGATTGCAATTAGGGCTGGAGGAGAAGAGGAGGAGACAGGGGTCAGAGAACCAATCAATAATCAGCAACTCCTCCCCCACATCTGCCGGGACAGGGAGAGAGCTGAAACCCTCTGCCTGAAGATGCCTCTCCTCTTGGGCGGTGTGCTCCTGCCATCTAGTGGTTTCAGCGCACTTTGCATGATACCTTCGAAGTTGCGGCTTCAGGGCCTGGAAACGCCAGAAGTAGAAAAGTCAGATTCAATGTGGTGCTCAAGCCTGAAGAAAACTCACCCGGAGAAACACAGTGGCTTGGGGGGCTCTTGACGGGTTAGAATCTTGACAGGGTTGGAATAGAATATGAATCTTTTATCATGGTATCAGCCAAACTAATGCCGGATATGAACTCTGGCTTTTATTTTATGAGAAAATAGGAAGTAGTTGTAGCTTACCTTGGGCTAAAGGTTGAGGGCTTTTGTTTGTTTGTTTGCCTCTCTCCCAAATGGTTTGAAATATGTTACAAACGCTGTCTAGAGATTCCGTCTTTCCCCAGCAGCAAACCAGATAATTGCAAACCACAGAAAGGAAGAGCTCAGAATGGCACAGCTCACGCATGCCAGGCTAGTCAGAAGTGACAGTGTTGAGACTTCGCAGGGGAAACATTTCAAGGACCAAGGCTGACAGGAGATGAAACCGCCCCAGGCTTCCAATCCTTTGGGGAAGCTGGCAATCTTATTGCTTTGTTCTCCCCCCTCCCCCACCCCTCGTATCCCAAAGGTGATTCATTAAAATATTAATAGCTTCTGTTTGCTCTGGGGCAGTGAACTGGGACAGATCCAGCTGTCCGAGAACGGAACAATATGTGGAAGACACAGATCTTGACCACGCATCCTCTGCCTGAGAAAACCCATCCTGAAGAGATTTGGAAATGACTGAAAAGCAGCCAGCTTAGCCTCCAGCTTCAGTAGTTGCAGATAAATGGCCTCAGGCAGAATGCAGATCACATGTATTAAAACAGGGTCGGTTGTCATGACACAAGATTAATATTGTGTGTACTTCATACATGTTGATTGCTATAATGTGTACAAACATATATTAAACTTATGGTAACCCTCAACAGAATCATAAGGGCAAGGGCTTTTTTTGAAGTAGTGAGAAAATCTGCAGGTGAAATGTTTACACTATCTTCTCGTGACATGTTCCAATTCTGTACATAGCATAGCTTCCAGGATTGCAATGTGACCTCTGATGAAAACTGCGAAGAACAAGTGTTCACAAACCCCATTTAATCATCTCATGATTCTAGCCTTTTTCTTCCCCCTACATTCTATGTTGGAACAAGTTTGCTCTGTTTAGATAAATGTGCAAGAATTACGTTAGGCCCTGGCTATTGTTTAGCTCAGTTGCTAAAGTGAGCTTCAACACACACACACACACACACACACTCACACACACACCCTTTCCAAATGAAATTCTTCTGAACTGCTTACTTCAAGTGTTTGAAATATTTGTTCTACTAGGATGAACACAAACTTATGACATTGAAAACTGCCTTTAGGCTAACAAATGCCTGACGAGTGAGATTTATATTAACATGTTAAAGAAAAATCCTAGATCTGATAACTACACATTGTATGTATAAAGTAGCACTCTGGGTCCCTAATGTGCATATATACATATACATACGTACATCATACACACACACACACACACACACACACACACACACACACATATTTCAAGCGGCCAGTAAGATGGCTCAGCAAGTAAAGGCATTGCAGGGCAAGACTGGTTTTCTCACGCTGACTCCAGGGCAAACCAGGGCATGTGCGTCCCCACACTCCCACACCATGCACACCCACATCAGGTAACAACAATTTGAAATGAATTAAAAACAAGAACATGTGTTGATGGACAGATGACATGTTCTCTTTCATATCCAAATATTTCAGTTCCAAAACCATCAATAATGGTCATGTTTCAAAAGCCAGGGATTCATACAAAATCCCTATTGAAGAAAATGTGATTCTTTAAGATAAAATTCACTATTTGGTTTAGGAGGAAAAAAAGTACTTAAACAATTTTATTCCTATTCTATTGTTTACCACTAAATAGAAACGAGAGAAGGAAAGCCCTATAAGAACATAAAGCTGGAGCGGGGGGGAGGCTGTTCAGTGCTTAAAAGTGTTTGCTTTTCTTGCAGAAGACCCTTATTTGGCCCCCAGCACCACATTTGGCAGTGCTCAACCTCCTGTAACTTTAGGTCCAGAGACTCCAACATCCTTCTGGCTTCTGTGGGTCCATGCACTCACCTGCACATAGCACTTCCCCCCCTCTTTCCTCCTGCTCCTCTTCCTCACTCCCTCCCCTTAACAATTTTAAAGTATAATAAATAAATCTTACTTTAAAAGAGAATATAAAGCTTGAACTGAAGACATTAAGAAAAGAGGAAGGGGCATAGAAATAACCCTTAAACCATAAAGACAAAGCATGGCAAGCCTTTGTTTCTCTATTAATTTTGCAATAGCAAGTAATTAACATGAAGCTTCAAGTGGAGTTTTATTAAAAAAGATAGTCTTGGATAATCTGTATCTGGCATGTTCAAAGGCTTGCCTGATTATGGGGGTGATTTTCCAAGAACCAGAAATATTCTTTTATTGAAAGTGGCCACAGCCGGGCGGTGGTGGCAGACGGCTTTAATCCCAGCAGTCGGGAGGCAGAGGCAGGTAGATCTCTGTGAGTGCAAGGCCAGCCTGGTCTACAAGAGCTAATTCCAGGGCAGGCTCCGAAGCAACACAGAGTAAACCCTGTCTTGAAAAACAAAAACAAAAACAAAAACAAAAAAAGGAAAGAAAAGGAAGTGGCTACTCCATGATATATCATGTCTCCTTCTGAAGGATGCTGAGACTTTCAGGCTATGCGAACTGCCTAACAGCCTTTGACCTGGTCAGAGTCCTGCAGATTTGAACCCGGTTCTCCTTGCTGTTTGTGTCTGGATCAATTACCAGTACCCTCTGAGACTTTTCCCTTATTGGTCAAAGGAAGATAGCAATTGTCACCCTAGAAAATTCAGGTTTTGTAAATGGAAAGTTATGGGGGGGGAAAGCAGCGACTTCATTCTTCTAGTAGGTCATAGTTTTCACTGACCTTGGAAGCAACGGAGAAAGGAAAATAGACCTGGCACGAACTAGACCTTAACGTCCGCTCCTAGCTCGCTGATGGACAAATTGGGGAAACGCTTGCTCAGGCAAGAAGGTCTCAGGTGACAAGTCGGCACCAATTTATCTGTCAGGATCATTGGCGGCTGTGTCAGGGGATAAGTACGTGCGCAAATCAATCAAGTGTCTTAGTGTCCTACACTGGAAAGGTGAAAAATATTTTAAACAGTGTACAGAAGCAGGAGTTACTTCGAGCATGTTGTGCACTGAGTTCGTGTAAGCTTGGAACAGTTAGCTAAGAATGCCCGCTCTAGAATCAAGTGGCCGGGTGAGCTTGTCATTGCTTAACCTCTTTCACGTTCCGCTTCCTCGTCGCGTATGATAGGATAATTACTGGGCAACTTTGACCCGGCTGACCCGGCTCTAGCCAGCACTCATGATATGACAGGGAACTTACGTGCTAATTATCAGATTCTTGCTATATTAACTGCCTAAGGAAGCTACTATTGCTAAAATTCCCTCTTTGTAACTGAGGAAACCGGGGCTCCGCACAGCAAGGACAGGTTACTGCGGCATTAGAAGGCCGCCCTGAGACATGAGCACCGGCCTTTTAGTTAGGGCACCCACACGCCTGCAGACTTTCTCCTGTTTAGTCGTCAGAACCCTCCAGCCTAGGCCAGACTCAATTTCTTGTTTGCTTCTCTTGACCTTGATTTCCTCTGCAGCTGTGTGAGCGAACAGGGCTAGAATCTGCCTCTTTGTTTCTTTTCTCAAAGGGGCACTCTGATCGATTTCAACAAGAGTTTCTGAGAGCCTAGCGTCCAGAAGGATTGCATAAGCTATGTCTTGGGTCAGTGGACAGTCATAGTGATGTTTTGTTTGTAATCTAACAAATAAAGCTTACCTGAAGATCAGAGTGCAGAGCTGAACCACTAGTTGGTCATAAAGGCCAGGCAGTGGTGGCACACACCTTTAATTCCAGCACTCCGGAGACAGAGGCAGAGGGATCTCTGTGAGTTCAAGGCCACCCTGGGCTACCCAAGGTTGAATCTTTCTAAAAGAGAAACAGAGCTCACACAAGGGTGGTCCCGGCACTTGAGATCACATGCCTGTAATCCCAGCACCAGAGAGGTGGAGACAGGAGTGATATGGTTGGACAGAGAGAGGAATATAAGGCGAGAGGAGACAGGAGGAGCTCGGATGCGGTGTGAGGTTTCGTAGAGAGAGAGATTCAGTCTGAGGATTTGTAGAGAAAGGATAGCAGCTTCAGCCTGAGCATTGGTAGAGGTAGGAACTCTAGTGACAGAATGCTCTGCTTCTCCTATCTCTCGGCTTTCACCCCCTAATATCTGACTCTGGGTTTTTGTTATTAAGAACAATTAGAATTCAGGCTACAGGAAACACTGCTGTAACTAACTGGGCGCGGTGCGGTGAGGCATAAAGTCACCCCCAGGAGACATAAACGCCCTTTAGGCTGCTTTGCCTCATTACTGTGAGTCTCCACGTTTCTTTTAGCATCTGGTTTAATCGGATTGAAGAAGGGTATTTGGAAATGAGACTGAGTAGGAAGCTTCCATGTTTTTATCCTGCACATTTAATCCTCTCTTCCTTCTTGTACCTTGCCTCCTCCATCTTTGCCCTGATGCATGGTGGGAAATCTGCCTGTCAAGAACTTCAGACACTAGAACAAAACCAGCCACGTCTCACTCTGTTCCCATGTTTTAAAATCTCCAGGAAGAAGTTGATGTATCCTGAGTCAGGTACCCACTCTTTGCAATAATTAGGAGCCAGGAGCCAGAACACACCTAATTAAAGGTATTCCCACTTGGAAGCATAAAGTTGCAGTTGAGAGGAGAAAGGAAGTTCCCAGAAAAAAATAATAATAAAGAACACCTCTTCCAAGAAGAAAAGAAAGGGAGGTTAAGGAAACAAGATGGTAAAGTCTCCATTGAAGATACCCCAGGAGGAAAACACAGACAGCGTTTCTGCCTCACCAAAGGCTTTTTTCCCTCTTTATAGAGCAAACCAAGCATGACATAGACTCCGCCATCTGTAGAACCAGAATGATCTCGCCCTCTATTAAGACCTGAAAGGGAAGCAACCAGATGCTTTAATTACCATGGCTGTGGAGGTGAAGAAGAGCCTTCCTGCCTCTGAAACGAATTTTCTATCCTTCCATTAATTGTATCAGGAAATTGAAGAGACGCTTGAGTTTTATATTTGATTATCTCAATAAAAATGTATTTTTGCTTCATTAGCAGTAAAATATGTAAGGATGATGATAGATCATTCTAAGCATTATTTCCTTATTCCTGGTCTTAATCTCTATATTTAATAAGGAAGGGCCAGGTTCAATAAAGGGTGCATCTGGCTTCCAATGATGAATCGATTTTTATAGAATGCACATGCTAGCAATTCTTCGGGAAATTAGACAAGACACCATGAATCACGATTCCCTGCACACACTCGTCAGCCCTTCCTACCAGCTTTGCTTTTACTAATCAGCTTCAATTGACTATCTTGGGGCAGTTTTACAAAGGTGCATCCTATGTCTCTCACATCCTGAATTAATGCCGTGAATAATTAGCTCCAGGGGCCGAGGTCTCTTTCATCTGTATGCAAGCCAACTAAATGGTTTTCCTTTACTGCCTGAAATGTGAGTCTCTTCCTTTCATCCCCGACTCTCCTCCTGGCTGCTGTAATTGGGATGTCAAATTGTATCATTCTGTAGGGAGCTGAACTTTCTGAGATTGGTCCAGGACAGACTTTTCTTAAGTTGGGGGGCAATTTTTCTTTGTAATGTCAGTTCCAATTCCTCTGGGCAGGAGATGAATTAGTCTTGTGCATTAACAAGGGGGTGAGCTACGGCCAGCTGCAAATGCTGCAGTTCCGGATGAAATCACGGGGGGAAAACACACCAAGTGCATGGAGCAGTGATGGTTTGAATGGCAGGACGACATCTCCTGTAAAGGGACTGTAAGCCGAGGTAAAAATAAACCCCTACGGATTCTTGCTGCCTGGGATTTTAGTTCCTTAAAACTATATCTGTATCCGCGTTATTGCCTTATCTCCAGAGACTGTAGCAGGACTATACCAAATACCTGGCGTGTTCGCTGTCATTGCTATTTAATCCTTCCTAGACAGGCCAGGCGGCTGATCATTCCTGGCGCCTTCCAGCTGAGCCCACATGTGCATTTGGAGTGCGGCAGAGAGAAACCTACAGTTGATCAGAGTTGGCATACAAGATGGAACCTATTTGTAATGCGTGGTGTAGACCATTGTTAGTGTTTAATAAATATTTGTTGAACGTGAAAATAAATGAAGACAAGATTGTTGGAATTAGGGGACTTTGCGCCTGTCTTCCCCCTTGAGTTTAGAGTGCATTTGGCTGTGTTTTGTTTTTAAATGCTCCCAGCAAATCACAGCCAATGTTTTTTTTTTTTTTTTTCAGTTTAGATCCATCACCTTAACTTTCAACTTGCCCTCAAGCAGGGATAAGTACATGTTGCCACAGGTTAAGATTTTTCTAGCATTTAGGAAAGATGTACATGACTAAATTTTGCTGAGGTGGGTCTCAGAGTTTCTTCTCAAAGCGTGAAAGTTGAGCACATGCCTTTGGTTTGAAGTCAGTGGACCAGAACACAAGGGAGGGCACATTGTAAGCGCTGAATTTAAGACTGAGAAACTGTCAGCTCTGTCACAGGCCTGCCTCTGAGGGCAAGCCACAGCTGTTGGACTCAACAAGGTAGTTCTGCTCTGGTCTATCTATCAGGTATGGGGAGTGCTGGCGCAAGAGGCAGTACGGGCATTGTCAGCATCCCCAGCAGCTGCTTTGTAAGCAAAGCCTAGCTTCAGTCTTGTGATATCTCCGTCACCATTTTAAACACCATTCACTTAGCTGCTCTTTGAGAGTGCGTTACAGAGGAGCCCTGCTATTGCAAGCTGCAGCAGGACAGAATGGTAAACGAGCGGCTGTCTGCACGTGGCACAGAGAAGGACTTCTCACTCACAGTTCTATCCTACTGGAAGTCTCCCCAAGGGAAGACATATTGGGACGGAGCATAAGAACCTCTGTAAACACAAGAAACAGTATCACGCTGCTATAATCCCAACTAATGTGAAAAACGGAGAAATTCAGCTTCCAAAAATTTGAAAGACCTTTCTGTCTCTCCATACAAAGTACTAAGGGCGCAATACACAATACACACACATGGACTTGCATGCACACACACGCGTGTGCGCACACCCACCCACCCAACCCCCCCACACACACTTACTTCAGAAAACTGTAGTTTCCACAGGGCAGCTTAATTGCCAGAACGCATTAATTTAATACCCAGTGGCACATAGTATTGGGTCAGCTACAAATAAAACTCTGTGGACTTCAGAATTAGCTCTGCAGGAATGCATATAAGTTATGAATACCCAAACATGCTATCATGCTAAGCCCCAAGGCTAGTCACATAGCACAGGGGAAATGAGTCCAAAATTCTTGGGAGTCTTCCTTTCTCTATGAACTCATCATTCAAGGCCCGGAGCAATGGTTCCTTTATGGAGTTTTCTATAAGTCCTATGATTTGTATCTACTGACTTTCATGAATGCCCTGTTCTGCATCTCTAGAGCATCTCTTGTTACTTACCTAACTTATCACTTCCAATCAAAACCTCTGCATTTTTAGTACAATTTTTTCAATTGTTCATCAATAATTTTGAGATACTCTACAAATGTATTTAATCTAATTATTTGTGTCTCCAAAGCCTAGAAATTTAACTTGGGTACTGATGTGGTAGTCCTTTAATAATTTTTTATTAGTTCTTTGAGAATTTCATACAAGTTTTGGTCATGTTCATTCTTTCATCAACTTCTCTCAGATCCAATCCCCCTTCCCTATCCACATGATTTTACATCTTCCTTTTAAAAAAAAAAAACAAACAAACCTAAATCCCTAAGTATCATATTATGAACATATATTATAATGTGTGACCTTCTTCTGGAGTATAGTGAACTTATTAGGGCTACCTTCTTAAAGAAAATGAAGCCTTCCTCCCCTAGCAGCTATCAACCGCTCCTCAGCTAGGAGTGAGACTTTGTGTCCACATCTCCACTGGGATTTGATCTGGTTTAAGCTTGCACAGAGCTTGTCTATGCTACAAGCAGCTACAGAGAGTTACTACATGCAGATGCCCTGCAGTGTCCAGAAAACACTGCCCTTGCAGTCACCCATTGGCTCTGGCTCACAGTATTCTATCCAACTCCTCTTCAGACTTGATCCCTGAACCTTGGCTGGAGGGATTGTGGTAGGCAGAGTTTTGTGTCCTGCCACCCAGCTCCCCAAATAGCCACACAGACATTTAATATTAATTATAAATGCTCAGTGGATAGCTTAGGCTTATTACTAACTAACTCTTACAGCTTAAATTAACCCATATTTTTATCTTTGTTTTACCACGTGGCTCAGCATCTGATCTCAGTAAGGTGTGTGTTTCCTCTGCCTCTTGCTCTCAAGACTTCACCCTTCTTTTCCCCAGTGTTCTCCACTCTGACTCTCCCACCCAATCTCTCCCTGCCCAGCTATAGGCCAATCAACTCTTTATTAACCAATGAGAGTAATATTTGCAGTGTATGGAGATTGTTCCACAGCAGAGTGTGATACAGATGTCAGGCCTTTTATTTTAAATATATTATCATAAACACACACACACACACACACACACACACAGAGCTAGAGAACAGGATTTGCATAGGAAAGAGAAAGTATAAGAGTTGTTTTTCTGAGCCTGAGTTACCTTGCTTAAAAGAATGTTTTCTGGTTCCTTCCATGTTCCTGCTTATTTCACTTTTCTTTACAGCTTCTTGGGGGATGGTGCTGCCCGCAGAGTTTGAGTCTTCCTCCATCAGTTAACAGTGAAGACTGTTCTCCACAGACAGACCCACAGACCAACTGGATGAAGAATTGCTTTCTGATGTTTAATTTTTATAGATCTTTGTAGACCCTATATATTACCCCTTTTGGTGATGATGGCAAATATTTCCTCCCATAATGCTGACTGTGTAATCTGCTGATAGTTAATAGAGAAATATTATCATATAATATCATTTGTCAGTTCTTGTGGCTGTTCCCTGTGCTGTTGAGGTTTTATCGGGAAATTTATTGTCTGTGCCTATTTCCTGAAGTGTCTTTCCCATTTTCCTTCAGCCATTTAGTGATTTTAAGTCACGGTCTCTAATCTCATTTGGTTTATTTTTGTACAGGGAGTGAGATATGAATCAATTTCACTATTCTAATTCTGCCGGTGAATGTTAAGGTATGTTCTTTGTGCTCCTGGTTTCTTCAGGACTTTTATCTTAAGGGTATGTTGATCTTTGTCAAATGCTTTTCTCTGTCTGTTGAAATGATCATGCAATTTCTATCTTTACATCTATTATTATGTTCTGGTACATGTATTGCTTTGGGTTTGTTGAACCAACCTTGATTCCCTGGAAAAAATCAATTTGGTCGTGGGATATGATTTTCTCAATGTGATCTTGAATTTAGTTTGTGAATATTCCGTTTGGGTTTTACATCTATATTTATCAGGGAGATTGGTTGGTAATCCTTCCTGTTTTTTCTGTGTGATTATCTGGTTTTGCATACCAGAGTTATTGTCATTTTGTCAAATGAGTTTGCTGTATTTTTTTCACATTCTATTTTGTGGAACAATTTGAGAAACTTTGGTCTTAGAAAGTCCTTCAGTGTTTGGAAAAAGATACTTTTGAAACCCATGATTAACCTTATAAATAGTAATATTCAAGGAACATTTTTACTCAAAGAAATAATTTAGAGTTTAAAGATGACACAAGACAGAAGAACACAAGCTATACCTTCCTAGAAGTGTGATTCTAACAGTACAATAATAGCTAGTACTAACATGGTGTTCACTAAGTGCCAGAAATATTCTAAGAGATTTGGATTGTTGATTGTGGTGGCATGATATTGTCATCTATCCCTCAGGGAGACATACCATTTTCTCTGTTTAAAGGAGTGTGAGCAAGAGGGACCACTGATCTATTCCAAGATGGTACTTCTAAAACTACACCGGGTTTCTTCTTCCATTTCTGTTGTTCCTCTGCTTTGTCCATAAGAATAGCATGACTTGACCTTTGACACTGGGTCAGGATATGTAACTGACCTTTAACCAGAAGCGGGATGGGGCCTAGTTGACTTGAAAATGGGTGTAAAAGCAACACACTCACGCCTTTATGAATAATAGATAATACATACTTGCTTTTTATACAAGCCATTGCGATGTAAGAATTGCTTTTTACAGTGTGCTATTGTACCAATGGCTGACAATGGTAGGTGCCCAGCCTTGACGTTCTCATGTGTCTTTGATGACCAGAGGCTTTGTTCACAGAGTTCCTGCATCTCCCCAGATCTTTTTCAGTTTAGCAATAAAGCTGTAGATCTGGGCGTGGAGATTTCACAGATCCAAGACTGTGGACTCAGGACCCTTGGGGATTTCAAGACTATTGGTAACGACAGCTTGGTTAAGATTCAGATGCTTGTACTTGCCAGGGAACACACCCATCACCTTCAACACAAATGTATTTAAAACCAAAACAATTTTCACTTGAATACCCTATCCCGGATGAAATAAAATTAACTTTCTAGTAATTAGCCACAATTTTAATGTGTTTATTTTTTTCACATATGTTTCTCAGCTCTGCTAAATTGGAAGCCTCAAATCTATCAACCACTAAATTGTTCCTTGAGTTCCTCTTGGGGGACCAATTAAAAGCATCAACATGTTTTTCTCCACTAAACTGGGAGTTTTATCTCCAGCTGTTGGGATCTGGGCTTCTAAATGTATGATGCATGATCAACCAGGGGGAAGGCACTTGAGACAATGGGAGGAAAAGAGATGCTGTTGAGAGCTTTTTATGTGGGTTTGGTGGTTTCATCTCTTCACTCCATTTGGAGGGCACACGCTCTATGGAACATGTGGCAGGTAACACAGCTGGCAGCACAGCAGGGAAGGTGCTGCTCCCCAACCTCCAGGGAGAGCTCCTGGCAGAGAAGTAGACCGGTCATTTATCACTTTCACAGATGCAGCGCCTCTGGAGTGTCTCCTTTTCAGCTCCCATTCCGTAGAGCTTGTCACCGAAGACTTGGATAAATGTTTTCCAGATGTTGTCAATCATGGTGTTGCCTCCTAAGAGGAATCAAGGAAGAGTGATTGAATTAACTAGCAAGTCAGAAAGGAAGTGAGACTGTGAAACAAGAAAAGGAAGGACCTCAAAGCTATCTAATCATCTACAGCCAAGGTCATTTGGGAAAAGGGGGGTTTATTGAACATCGACATCTTGAAATTTGCAGGCAAATGGATGGAGCTAGAAAACATCATATTTAGTGAGGTAACCCAGACCCAGACAGACAATTATCATATGGACTCACTCGTAAGTGGTTTTTGAACATAAAGCAAAGAAAACCAGCCTACAAATCACAATCCCAGAGAACCTAGACAACAATGAGGACCTAAGAGAGACATACATGGATCTAATCTACATGGGAAGTAGAAAAAGACAAGATCTCCTGAGTAAACTGGGAGCATGGGGACCATGGGAGAGGGTTGAAGTGGAGGGGAGAGGCAGGGAGGAGAGAAAAGAATATGTAGAGCTCAATAAAATCAATTTAAAAAAGAAAGAAAGAAACTTGAGACCTAGCCAACAGTATAGTCTTTCAAGGCATAGATTTCGATTTTGACATGGTAAAATCTTAATCTCACATTATCTATACATAATGAACAGGTTACTTGGCCTCATGGAACCTCATTTGACACACATCAGAGAAAGAAAAAAACACAAACTGTATATTTTTTGTAGACAGATATGTAACATGAAAAGCATGTGTCTGGCTATCATCTTGAGGTAATCTGAGCGAGAAATGTCCCCCGTTGGCTCAGGCCTTTGGAGACATGGTTCCCCGTTGGTTGTAGTATTTGGAGATGTTTAGGAGGTACATCTAAAGAAGGAAGGACATCTCTGGAGGTAGTCATTCACAGTGTAAAGCCTCTGCACCACTTCCAGTTTGTTCTGTCTACTTTGTACTTGCCATGAAACACAGGACCGCTCGGCTTCCTCATCCTGTTTCCCTGCCTGCTGCTGGCTGCCACGCATCCCTGCCATGATGGACTTTCAGCTCTGAAACTGGATGCCAAAATAAACCCTTCTTTCATAAGTTGTTTTTGACCAATGTGTTTTTTATCACAGTAACAGGAACTAATGCTTATTAGTTAAATTTTATTTTATTAAATAAAATAAAATGAAAATGTTCTCTTCTGTCGGGGTCCGTTAATAGCTAGACTCAGTTCTTTATCTGTCCCCACTGTTTTGCTCAGAGTGCCTTTGCCTACCTCCTGCTTCCACTTGACGTGACTTGCTTTGACTAATAATGGTAGGTAAAAGTATAATGGACCCATCTTGAAAGTTAGTCATAAAACGTATCATCTGTTTCTATTTTCCCATTGCCCTTTCATAACTACCATAAAAAAAATACTTGTTTGTTAACCTAATGGCCAAAGCAGGCGGAATAAGACAGGTCTGCCCACACTGATCTGTAGAGTCACCAAGCCAAGCCATGCTAAGCCATGTCTAGAACATCTAAATCCTACTTAGTAGGAAGACAGTAGCATGAAAATAATGGGCAATTTTGGTAATTGAATGTTGGTGTATGTCAGGTGAACCTGAAATTGAGGACGGACTCTGTTATCCTATACCCTTTCTGTGAGTTCTATTCTAATCGCGTCCTGCCCCAAGATTTATTGAATCAGCATCTTTTGAAGTGCAGATATTAGACATGTAGCCAGACAATAGTAAGTGTAGCTGTATCACAGAACGTTTCTCTGCACATTTGGTTTAAATTTTAATATCCATCTTCAGGTGTGCAATCAGAGAATTTAATATTTTATGAGACTATCATAACGTGTATTATGAACCCACCATTTTCTGAGTAGAAGAAGAAAGCATCCTTCCATCCATTTATAGTTTATCCTTCCTTGAGAGCTTTGTTCGAGTTTTGAAAGTTTTTCAAACTAAGTACTGTGAAAAGGGTTGGGAGGGAGAACCTGAATGCGCCTGTTCTTGGGTTGTTATTTCTACGATTCTCTGTTGAAGTGATCAGCATTTCTCAGATGTGCTGCACTCCACGCCAGCAAGGATCCAGGGTCTTTCCACCCTTTTATGGAAACCCATAATTATTTTCAGCCAAAGGAAGCAGAAATAGGATCTGGTCTCATATAAGCAAAAATTAGTCTGAAGCCTGGAGAACCTGTTGGGATAGACAGCAATAAATACTTCTGGACTTCGATCTGTTTGGAAATCCGTGTTTCAGCTTCAAACATGTCTTCCTTTTTCTGCATCTTACATGGGAGAAAGCATCAATGTCTTTCACATAGATGCCCTTTCCCTCTGGCAGCAGACAAGGAGTGTGGTAAAATGCAACGCCTCTCTTTCCCAGAAACCCAAGTGTGTACTCAAAATATCCGGTTTCTGACTCTTTCTCGGGGCCCTTTTCTAGTGTCACCAGGGGAACTTTGTTCTTGTTGTTTTCCTTATAATTTAGTTTTGGAAACTCAGAAGCTCGGGGAACTCTCCTGTCTCTCTATCTGGATCATTGTTCTATTTAAAGACTGAGCAGGCAAAGCCTAGCTGCGACTATCAAGTGCTAGAGACAATTCCAAGGAAAGGAACATCACAAGCTATTGGCTTCAAAATTCTATTTGTTTTATGGAAAGCAAGGCATTAACAGGCTAAGTACCATTTTGCATACATCCTCTGTTAGATTTGACCTATACGTTACTGCCTAATTCAACATGTTGGGTAAATAAATGAGTTAATGAACAGGAATTTCGATATTGACCTTTGGCCTTAGCTCTGTTTTGTTTTTATTTTGTTTGTTTGTTTTGGGACTTTCTTTCTTTTAAATGCTTATTCACTGGTACAGCTGTATTTACGCCTAGATTAATCAGAGAAGTTGCCAGCTGTTCTTTGCAGATGTGCTCCATTTCCCAACACCAGAAAAATTCAATTATGTGTATGAGGGTCATCGCTATAAAGCATGACCACGCTGACATTTTATGGTGAATGGTGACCATTGGAATACTTAGCCTGCAGCAGACTGTATCTGCTTAGATTATAATGTCCAAAATAACCATGTGTGAAACCATTATTTTAGTTACATTTACAGCTAAATTGAGCTAGGCAGTGATCCAAGCAATGGGCTGGCAATCAGCCCAATTCAAGCCGAGCAAAGGGGATTTCACACTGCAAAATATGAACTAACGTATGAAGCATTACAGTGTGCATGAAAAGTTCAAGTAGGACACACCCTTCAGCAAGAGCAACTGGAAGTGGATAATTGGACTTTTAAATATTTGCTGCAATTTCATGTATCGGGTGCAGGCTAGAATTCTAGTGCATACTATGATTCTGGGCAGCTTTCTGTAGGAAGTGCTTACCAATCTGCCATGATGCTCAAAATAGCCATATCCACGTCCTACTTCCAAACTCCAAGGTTTTGTTATGACTGAGGGTGAAGGAAAGGACTTACCCCATCCCCTTGTGAAAAAGCTAACTAAACAGAAGAGAGCACAAAATAAGGCTCTTTGGAAATCGAAGAAAAAGAAATGCAGAAGAGTAAGAAAAAGAGAAACAAGAACAAGGAATCTAGTGATCTCCCATCTTAGTGCTTGGAAGGTATTCATGCTGGACAACAGCAGACAAGATCCAAGCAGCGCCCCATGGTCTGCTTGATACAGTATGGCAGATTTCAGACTGTGGGCATTTCATAGTGGTCCTAAATTAAATAAGAAAGCACAGATAAGATTGCTCCACAGAGAGAAGGGTCCACCAGGTGCAGTGCCCTAAAGATTTGCAATTTTTTTTTCATGCCTACCACTGCACACTGCATTGGACACACATGCGTGTGCACGCTCGGACACACACCCATGAAAATCAAGGAACCATCAGGTAGGGACAAAAAGAACATCACGTAAGCTCCACATGGAGCATGGGCTGCTGTCAACTCTTACTGTCTAGAATTGAGAAAAACCCTTTAGCTCACGTGAAATCATTTTACTATTTCAAAAGGCACCGTTCCAGGACTAGGGCCGAATCAGCTTGTGACTAAAGCCTGTTCTTATCTCACCTTTAAAAAAATGAATGCTTGAAAATGAAGACATCAGCCCACATCCAAACAACCTCACTTTGCTAGAAGAAAGATCAATAATCTAAAAGTTACACCAAACTATCAGCAAGCATAGTGAAATGCAGAGCATCCAGAATTCTAAAATATTATGAGACAGCCCAAGATCCAGGCTGGAATGGTCACCGTGAGGAGAACCCAAGAACAGTGAAAATACATTAGATGAGAGCTAAACTAGACAGGAGTATTAAAAAATGCATATGAATTATATCTGAGGTTCTAAATGACAGAATACATCATGAGAAGTAAAGCAGACGCATGAAAGATATAAAAAATATATAAAGTTCTAGAAATCAAAAATAAAGTGTCTGAAATAAAGAGTAGTACAAATATCAGGTTACCAGTATAAGGACAATATTAATAAACACAGAAGTTGAAACCATCTAAAGTTAAAGCAAGACAGATGATGGGGGAAAGCCAATGTGGGCTGTAAAAAACATTAGGATGGCCAGTGTAGATGTGATTGGAGCTACTGGACTTGGAGTGTTTAAAAAAAATGACAGAATAATACTAACTTTCTCCAAATTTCATGAAAATCCTAGAATCCACAGAGGCAGGAATCTTTATGATTTTTAAGCAAAATCCCAGGCACATAAGAATATGATTCACATATGTGATTAAGAAAAACCTTAAAAAGAGAGAATTTTGAGCAGCAGGGGGGATACTTTCTAGGAGAGGAGTAACATCTTCAAAGACTGGAAAGTTTCAAGTTAAAATTCTATTCCCAGGGAAAACACCTTTCAAGTCTGAATGCGGAATAAAGACTTCATGATACATACCAAAGCTGCAAAGATTTATCAGCAATACACTTCAAACAATAGAAAGGTACAATAAGATCTTTCAAGGGGAAAAAGACCGTTAGGAAATAGAATTCTGAAAATACCCAAACTGAAGAAAAGATGACTATGGGATTGCATGAGAGAAAACACAAGGCTAAGATAGCTACTGTCTAGTAAACCCTAAACCAATAACTACAAAAACAAGTGATTTTTATCAAATAAGGCAACAGAGGAGACAATGTGGAGCTGTAAAATTACAAAAGTGTTCCAAGAGGAATATATATATATATATATGTATATATAATATTATGAAAATATAATTTCATGTATATATGAAAAAAAGATGACAAAGAAAACCAGAATAAAACAACCTACTGCCTCTGTGAAATCTTTCTTACATATAGTGACACAAGAAAATTGAACACACAGGAGAAGTAAAAGAATATACTAGTTCCAGTGTGGTGTAGTATTTGAAAAACATCACTCCATATAATTTGCTGTGCTAATTAGTTTTTGCCAGCTGGGCACACACTAGAGCCACCTGAGCTGAAGGAACTGCGACTGAGCAGTCGCCTCCATCAGACAGGTCTGTGGGCGTGCCCGTGGGGACATTTTCTTGATGAGTGATGGATGAATGAGTACCCAGATCATTGTTGGCAGTGTCACCCTGGGTAGGTGGCCCTTGGAGGTGTGAAGAAAATTGCCTGAGCACTACTTGAAGAACAAGCCAGCAAGCAGAGTTCATCCATGGTCTCTGGTTCAGTTTCTATCTTGAGTTCCTGCCGTAGTTCCCCTTGATGGTAGGTTGTGACCTGTAAGCTCAGCTCTTTCCTTCCTGGATTGTTTTTGGTCAGTGTTTTGTCATAACAACAGAAACTAAACTAAAACATTTACCATGTTACAAACTAAAAGTCAAAAAAAAAAAAAAAGCCCAACGGCAAAGAAACAAAACAACAACAACATAATAATGATAACTTTAACCTGCATAAAATATTTTTTAAAAACTGTGGCATTTTTTAAATGTGATAATTTTGGGTAGGTTGGAATAGGAGAAAACATCCTTGCTCAGATACGAAGTATCTGTGAACAAACTGGACTAAAATTGCGTCTGGTCTTTAAAGAATCCTAAGAGGGTGAAAACAAGAACTAGGAAGGACATTGGTTCCTACTACTCCTGCTTAACAGGGTCCTACAAGTTGTAACCTGTTAAAATGTGCAGGAAAATAAGGAGATAAAAAGTAACTGTCAACTTCTGCAGGCACTCCCTGGGAACCCGCTGGCCACACTGGCCGGGGAAGCAGGTAGGCAATCTCCAGACCTTCACTCTCTTTCCTCTACTTCAAATCCAACTCCCCAGTCTCATGCCCACATCTGTAGCAGAGTGCATGCTGTGACCTCTCCTCTCTCTCTGGACCCTAATCTTGGTGGCACACCCTGCTTTCCTCCTTACTGTGGGTCTCCTTAGCCCGGCCCCTGTAGCCCATCTCCATCTGGAGGTAGCAGCTCCCAATACCAAGAAACACATTCTACCCGTAACCTTCGGTGGCCATACCTGGCAGCATCTCAGAAGAATTCACTATCAGAAAACCACTGTCACCACATTCTTCTAAAAACCAGGAAGGGCAACGGAAAGAACTGAACACACACCCGACAAAACAAGGCCAGATATCAGCACCAAGAATCATCCCAAACTCAGATGCCTAGACACCAGTGCAAAAGCCCTATAAGTAACTGCTAGGATAATACGTCTCCACTAAAACCCAGCAATCCTGCTGCAGCAGATCCTGAGAGATCCAATATCGCTGAAGCACCATAAGAGGACTTCAAAATAGCCTTTATGAATATGTTAGATGCCTTTAAAGAGGAAATCAACACAACCTTTAATGAAGTCTATGGAAAAAAAACAATCAAACAGTGGAATGAAATGAATTAAACAGTTCAAGGCTTGTAAGTAAAAAAAAAAAAATATAACCAACCAACCAAAAAATAAAAAAACCCCAAACTGAAGGAAAATAAGAAATAAAAAATTTAGGGACTTGAACAGGAAACTCAAAAGGCAAACTTTGCCAATAGAATACAAGACAGGGAAAAAGAATATTAGTGACTGAAGACAAAATAGAAGAGTTTTTGGCTAAAGTCCCATGGGAACACCCCCCCCCCAAAAAAAAACCCTCATGCTATTGCTAAAGCAATTGGTGGTGAAAAGTGCCATGAGGCCCTATGGCTTACCACAACACCTACGTGACTCAATTAGCATGAGTTGTTGCCATTATCTTGAATAGAGAATCTGATTCTTTGATTCTTTGCCATAACCAAAAGAAAAAAAACTAAAATGTGTTATGGTTTGGTTTAATAGCACTAGGTGTCAGGTAATAAAGGACATGATAGACCGAATACCAGGAGAGTTTTCTTAGGTTCGCTTGGCAAAATTTCTTTATATACTTGAAGGGGGCACCTGTTTGTTTGTTTGTTTGTTTGTTTTTCGAGACAGAGTTTCACTGTGTAGTCCTGGCTGTCCTGGAACTCACTCTGTAGATCAGGGTGGCCTCAAACTCACAGGCATCCACCTGCCTCTGCCTTGTGAGTGCTGGGATTAAAGTCAGGCAGCACCACTGCCCTGCAGGGGAGACTATTCTTTATGGACAAAAGCAATCTATGTCTTTGTCTCTTGTATCATATCAAATCATGCTCTGCTTCTTTCTCTTAACGAAATATGTGTGATTGCACTCAAGATACACCTGAAAAAAAAAATCCAGGATAAATCTCATCTCAGGAGCCTCCACCACATCTTTAAAGACCGTTTCTGAAGAAGATAACAGATGTGTAAGTGAGTAATACGAATAGAGAGCAAGGCCCTTCCAGGTCTGGAAAGACTGATGGAGTCAGGATATCAACTGAGATTCCAAGCTTACAAAGATCTTACATATAAAAGACTTAATGTGATTCTCAGTTAGACCAGATAACTCTGAGTGGGAAAAAACCAGTTAAATGGGCTCTGCTTTTGGTCCATCTTGTGTGTGGGATACCTGGGAATTGATTTCTCATCTTACAAGAAGAGAGTAAAGTGTTAAGGGGACAAAGAACTAAGACAGTTGAGAATTTTACCTAGAGGAAAACTTTGATTATTCTCATATGGAAGCGAGCTGGAAATGTTTAGAAAGAAGCTGCCAAGATTGCTGCTAGGAAATCCCAAGCCGTGTCTAGTCACTCTGTGAATATCTGTTAAACTTCAAAACTGTCACAGAGCAGAGCCAAGCTATCCAACACTGGCTTCCAAGTGGACAAAGATGATGAAACTTGAAAATATATATTGGAGAAGGGACAGCGTCTTCAACAAAGGGAGCTGGACAATATCGGTCTTTCACCCTGTACAAAAACCAGCTCCAGATGAATCAGGGGGCTTAATGTAAGACCAGAAAGTGTTACAGGAAAAAGGAGGAGAAACACATTAAGATGTGGGTAGATGCGCGGGCTTTCTGAATGGAACTCCAGTCTCAGGAAATCATGGCAACAACTGACAAATTGGATCTCGTGGCATTAAAAAGCTTAACCAAGTAAAGAAAAGTCCTATAGCCATCTGACAACGAATATCTGGAATATGCACTAAACCTTATAAGAAATCAAATGACCAATCAATAAAGGGGCTAATGAGAAGAATGAAGAGTTTGCAAAAGATGAAGTACAAATTGTCAGTCAGAGAAACATACTGAAGATGCCATTTCACCCTCGTCAGAACGTCAGTCATTAAGAAAGCAAGAACAAATCTTAACAGTGATGGGGCAAAAGGGACCCTTACATATTGCTGGTGGGGAGGCGATACCAGCCAGTCACTATGCAAGTTAGTGTGGAGATTCTTCAAAAACTCAGAATATATCTTATACCTGGGTAAATAGCCAAAGGCTCCAAGTCAATGTGTCACTGGGGCAGTACAATTCACAGCAGGTAAAGTATGGAGATAGCATTGGTGTCCAACAAAAGAGGGGTAGTGTGTGTGTGTGTGTGTGTGTGTGTGTGTGTGTGTGCCATGAAAATGTCTAACAGAAGAAAGAGGAATAACACTAACAGAGGAATAAAGAGAAGAAAATGAGTGAAAGCTCCAAGAATAAATCATTGTTTTCAAAAGTTTTATTATATAAAAATGTGGAGGCTACGTCAAAAAGAACGATGGATGAGGAAATCCACCCTCAAAGTGAATAAGAGCCTCAAAAATCAAATTTTTCTATTCCCATATAGAGGGTTTTAGTGTAACTGCTCCAGTAGATCTCCAGCTTCTAGGGACTGTGTAAGATACCTAACTTCCATGGACCATGTATCTTCCTATTTTTCTCTCATCAACAAAAGAGAATTTTGAGCTGTTGCTCTTTTTTATAATCTTCATCATTTTGGTTTTAGTATTTTTATTTGGGGTGATAGAAATGGGCAAAGTCTACTAAGTTATAAAAATGTTAGGTATGAAAAAGAAAGCCTGATTTTATTGGTCTTTGATTTATTGATGGACATGACACCTTCCCAACAGAGAGGTTATGTAGAGCACTTTCCAAGGTTATATGACCTCAAAATATATTTTTATTTAGCATTCAGATTGATTAAAAAATTTCTTCTGTACAGAAAAAAAAGGAATTAACTAGACCTTAACTTTTAGATTCAGAAATAGGAACAATAGAAAACAGAAAAGGAAAATACTGAATAAATTTAAAATAAACAGAGATAGAGGAAGAGTTTTGAGATTAACATAGAAGTTATCTAGAGAGAAAGTTTCGAGATAGAACAATGTCAAATGCTCATAGAATGATGTAATACAAAGCATTAATTAAATAAAAAGTTGATTCTTTTTAGAAAATCAATGATCAATAAACCCTCATCCAAAGTAACTGAAAGGCAGACAGAGAATATCTAAATTAACAAAATTGGAGATGAAAGGGTTGGGTGCCAATTTATAGGAGGAGGGTCCACTTGTTTGTCCCGGCCACCTGGCTAGCTTTGCCCTGAAAGAACCACACAGAAACTGTATTATTTAAATCACTGCTTGGTCCATTAGCTTTAGCTTCTTATTGGCTAACTCCTACATCTTAACTTGACCCATTTCTATTAATCTGTATATCACCACGAGGCTGTGGCCTACCAGCAAAGTTTCAGCACATCTTATTCTGGCCGCGGTTCCAGAGCATCTCCTTCTGCCTTCTTCCTCCCAAACCTCTGTTTAGTTTTCCCTGCCTAGCTCTGTTCCCCTACAGCTCTGCTATAGGCCCAAAGCAGTTTCCTTATTAGCCATTGAAAGCAACACATAGACAGAAGGACCTCCTACAGGGAACATAACAACAGATATTGAGGAGAGGCCATGCTTTAACAATATGTACTCCATCAAACTAGAAATCTAAAAGAAATAGTTACTTTTCTCGATACATACTACCTACCAAAGTTAAGTCAAGATCAGGCAAGCAATTTAAACAAACTTATAATCCTTAGTGAAATGGAAGCAGACATTAAAAATCTCTCAACCATAAAAAGCCCAGGGGCAGGTGGTTTGAGTGCAGAATTCTATCAGACTTCAAACAAAGGTTCACTCAAAAACTCCTCAAATTATTCCTCAAAAGGCACAAACAGAAGGAACATTGCCCAGTTCTTTTTAACAAGGCCACAGTCACTTTGATACCTAAACCATGCCAAAAGGAAAACAAACTTGGCTGATAGCTCTTTATATACATTTTAAAAGAATTCCGTTGATAGTCTTTTATGCAAGTTTTTTTTTTCAAAAGAATGAAAAAAATCTCTAAGATTCTACCTGAGTCTAGATAGATCCAGTCTTGTTTTTATAAAAACAGTGCAAACTTTATTCTCTGAGCTTTCATGTCTGCATCTATGAAATATTAAAAATATTAAACCTTAGAGTTGCCAGGCATTGTACCAGAGGCTTACTTCTCCCTCCTATTCCCATCCACAGCATGTATACACACGCTGACACTAATGTGTACGTGCACACACACATACACACGAAGTGTGACTAACTGTAGTAGAAATTACAATATTATTTTTTTATTGTAAACAGGCAAATAGTTTCCTGTAAATATTTTTTCACTGATTATACTATTATTTCTATAACTTTAAATTAATGACCCACTGTTAGGTGAATCTCTTGCCATCTGTCAGATGGTCAATTGTAGGGCCCATGGGTCTACCCCTGCTTCCGGGTTTCATCTTGAAGACAGTTTCTGGTCAGCCAGCTAAACATCCTGTTTGTTCCTGTGCTCCCTCTGCCCTCCTGGTGGTTAGCTATAGGGCCATTGTTGACTCCACCTTGGGCGTGGTAATTTCCCACTTGTTGGGGGCAGGTATTCCATTGTGCAGCAGCTAGGTATTTAAGGTTTTCCCTAAGTTTGAATGGCGTTCGGCTGATCTCCTTTCGAATGACCCAGGTCTCTTGTGTGTTCTTTCAATCTCCAGGCCCGTGCCTGGCTAACGAGCCATGCAGTGGTGCATGAAGTGTACCCAGAGTAACTCAGGTGTTACAGTTGGAGGCCCCTCGGTGAGATCAGGAGTTACAGTTGGAGACCCATCATCGAGATCATGAGTTACAGTCAATACCGGTCTAGCTTTAATGAAAGATTCAGGCAACACAAGATGAATATGTGACCATCTCATATGTGTTGTTGAGGCCCTTGGTGCAGCATGAGCCAGACAGCAGCTACCTTCCCTTCTGCTAAGAATTTGGGAGCAGCTTATATGCAGTCTTTGAGGGATCCTAAAACATGGGGGTCTTATTATAATTTGCTGAGAGCACATTAGAATATTGTTGAGGTGGGGAAAGGGTTGAAATGGAGTTGAGGTGGGAAACAAGTAGCTGGGCAAACAGACTCAAGTTCAAACACTCAACTGAGATTAGATGCTTGCTTAAAAGTCTAAACTATGAAGTGGCCAAGCCAGTTTTTACAAGTAATCCAAAATAAACAGTAAAGAATCCACATAAAAATTAGATTTTTACTAAATTCCACTTTGACTTTAAGCATCAGAAAAGAGACTGGATGATGTGGGTTTTGGCTGCCTACATCCTGCAGTTCTTTATAAACCCTGGGTATTAATACCATGTTTGACGTGTAAGTTAGAAGACATATGGACTGATTCTTCACTTGAGCAAATGCTTCCTTTGCTGTGTGGAATCTTCCTTAATTTCCTATAAACCCCTTTGTCAAGCCTTGGGATTGCTCCCTCTGCGGTTGGGTTCCTGTTTAGAAAGTCTTTGCCTGTTCCCTGGGTTTCGTTATTATATGTGCACCTATATTTTCTTCTATCAGCTTCAAAGTTTCAAGCCTTAGATTCAGTCCTTTGATCTACCTTGGAGCTGATTTGTGCGCTGCGTGAGAGATGTGGATTAGTTCCATTCTTCTCGTGTGAAATCCAGTTACCGCAGCACATATAATAACAAAGCTGTCCTTTATGTAATGTGTGCTTTTGACGCCTTTTTCAGAGTTGGGTGGGTGTAGCTGTGCAGGCTTGTTTCTGGGCCTTCTATTTTATTTCAATGCCTCACATGTGTGTCTGTGCCCGTCCCTTGCTGTTTCTGATCCTAGGGCTCTACAGTCAGATTTGAGTTAGTGTGCTATGATAGCTCCAGTATTGCTTTCCGTTAAGGGTTACTCTGGCTGTTCCTTATCTTCTGTGCGTCCGTATAGATTTTAGGATTCAGTTTGTTATTTGGTCCTGTGACGAACATTATTAGCAATTTGATGGGGATTGAATCGAATCTGCAGACCAATTTCCTGTTTTGTATACTGAAAGCAAAACTACCTTTCCACAGCTTGGGCCAACAGTAAATGCCATTTGTTTTCCGCAATGATTCTTACGGGGGATAAAGGGCGCATGGGCTTCCTCTAGGGCCGCAGTCTGTTAGGAACCAACATGGCAATGAGCATCCAATAACTGAAGAGGATTTATTTTCTCCTCGTAATAAAGAACTGGCAAATATTTCATTCACATCATCTCCTCTAATCAACACAGAGGCCTTCGTGATTGGAATATTTGCTCCAGCTTTGCAGACCAAAATTCACATTATTTCTTAATTTATTCAGATGTATGCAGCTGCTAAGCCTCTGAGCTGGGATTCTAATGATTTTCATCTGACCCTGAGTTATATCCTAGGTACCCCTCTCTCTCACCTTTCCGAAGTGACAAGGCACATTTGTATTCTCGATGAATATACCTTAAATGACAATAAACTCTCAGATTTATATCTCTCTGTGTGGAGTTATTATGAAAACTACTGTTTACTGATCAAAGACAGGCCGTCTAGCTTCAAATTCATTCACTTATGATGCAAAGAACAAACCAGAAAGATGCCCACGTCGTGCATAAGGAAAGAGCACATTCACCAAAGAGTTCAGAATATGATTTGCTTTCTGCTGGAGGGATCCCATTCCAGAAAGGCAGTCTAGATTAGGAGGATAGATATTGCTCTAGATAAACATACCTGGAATAATGCCCTAAAAAGAGCTAGCTGCAATATTAGTTCATAGACCTTTTGTTTTTAGGGCATTTCACAAAGCCCAACTCTGTGGTTCTCTTTTCAGATATATAAAAAAAAGAAAGGAACAAGGCAGAACCATCACAAACAGACCAAACCCAAGTGGACCATGAGGCAACAGCGCCCCCTGCAGCATCCGAAGAGGTAACGTTTCAAAGCTTTCTAGGTCGATTCAATTTTAGAAAATTAACCTGCCCCAAGTGCCGGTTTTCTGACTCATCTCCATCCTGGGTCAGGTGTGCTTCATTCTCCTTCCCAGATTCCCGGGAATCTTTTCCTCCAATCGGAAACTCTGTCAAGATATGACTTAACTTCACTCAATACTTGATGGAGAGTGACAATTTAAGAGCCAGTATGTCCCCTCCGCAGAGAAACTTCAATTCTGACTAAGAAGAGGGAAATGTTAACTCCGTGCAATAGGCTGTCCTCACTGTATCAATGTGAGGAAGGGAGGGAGGAAGCAGGGAGGGAGGGGGGAGGAAGAGAGGGAGGAAGGAGGGAGAGACTGACTAATGCACTCCCCATGCCTGTGTGAACCCCTTACCCTTCAAATAGTGGCTGTTCTGTCTGCTTTTTAACATTTAGACCTAGGTTCCAGTCTGACCACAAGATGGCATCACTCTCCAACAGTTAACTTCTGCACCAGTTAGGGTCTGGTATGCAGAGATGCCCAGCAGGCCAAAAACAAACAACTAACAAATAAAGAAAAACCAACTAACCAACCAACCAAAACCAAATGAAATGGAACAAAAAACTCGGTGAAGGCAGTGGGCATAGCCCTTCGCACTCTCTTTTTAATCACAGTTTGAAATTTTATTTTAAATTTTATTATAAAATGTTGCAAATAAAAAAGAAAAGAAAGAAAATAACCGGACCCGAAGACTCTACAGCTCAACGAACCCCTTTCTTTCCAGTTACAGCAACCATTGAAAGCAGAGGCTATGGGGCATCGCACTGGGTTGTATGCTCTCACTAGTTTGGTTTTGTTTTTTAGCTTAGCTTTAGATCCCCTTTCATAGCTCATGCTCACTGCCTGCATTCAGTCCTTCCTCGGGGCTAATATTTAACCTTCTGCTCTCCCTTGTACGTATTATTCCACACCCGCAAGCCCACTTGTTTACACATAAACGCATATTATTGACTAGATTTCCCAAATCAGGGAGAACATGCAGGATTTTTCTCTATTATTTTGCCAAATTTTTTTTTAAAAGAACAGACTTCATTTTCCAGTGAGCTTCAGAAATAAAGAGAAGAAATTTTGAGTAATTCTGTCCTAATCCTAGTTAAATATTAAATCATGGAGCCTTTAATCCACAACCTATGAAATAATCCCTCTACAGAAAAGAATCGCACAGAAAGCCATTTCAGGGGAAATGTCAACTTTTTTTTTTTATTTCACTGTGTCGAGGAAGAAACAATGATGGGTTCTTTCTTGAAAAACTTCCTCATCTTTGAGACAAGCTTGTATTATTTATGGACAGAGGGAGAAATGGTCCAATTGGCTGACTCTGTTGTGGTTTTCCAGCTGGTCCCAATCGCTGAATCAGAACACAGATATTCAAACTCGTGTGCACACAAATGCTCACAATTCCAATAATCTAAGACTAGTGCACTGCACCCCGCTTCACTCCCCACAATTGGACCCAAGAAACGCGCCTCCCTCCCCCTCCCCCGCCGTGTCCCCTCTCTCCCCAACACCTCCTCTCGTGCAGCTTGACCTAGGCAAAATCTCCATCCACATTTAGCCAGCCTCACTGGGTCTCCCTGTCTGTCATATAGCTTTTCTCTAGAGACACATTTGATTAAAGGTATCACCAGGTCATCGTGTGAATGTCAGGGAAAACAGCTTCTCCCACACAAGACAAAATCTGTACTTTCATTGCAAAACAAGCTGCTCTCTAGGAGATGGAGCTTCACAGGCAGAGGAGAAATTCTAGGGGCCGGGCAGGAGCGCAAGGTTGTTCTGCAGGGATTTGTTCTAGATAGTACACATTTTCTCCGTCAAAACATGGTGAGCCAAAATGATAACATTTGGCAGAAATATGAGCTCGGGACTTTTTTTTCCCCCCTTTTGTTTTTTTTTTTTTTCTCACACTCAAAGCTTCACTTAAGACCTGTTCCTCCCTGCGCGATTTCCCAGAGCTCTACTCCAGGTTCCAAGACGAAGCACGAGCTCCCCCTACCGACATCCTTGGAGAAAGACAGGCTCTGTGAACCTTCAGAGATTTTTCTCCTGAGTTTGGTCCAACTTGTCAAAAATTGTTTAAACACGTGAGAAGTTGAAAATCCTTGCGTTTTGAACGAACACTCAATTTAAACTTCTGGAAAAATGTTTTATCCAGTGTACTAATGCAAACACATGTGATGACATAATCAACGTTCTGCTCCAGCTTGTGCAGGTCGTACATTATTCAGCGGGCTGATAAAATACTTGGAAATCCCTATTCCATTTTACAGCATGACAGTAACATTTCTATGTCTACGTCCACTGAAGAGGATCCTATGAGATGAGAGCAGATCTTATCTGAGTCTAGAGACAACGTGTAAGGTCCAGGCACATGAAGATACTTTGGCTGGAGGTGAGGGGGGCTTCCAATTCCTTCCCGGTCTAGCTTGAGCTGACTCTGAGTGCCATGTTCCCCTTTCCTTACCATAGATGACATGACGGCTTTCTTCTAAGCTCTTATAATCAGTGAGGCATTGTGTAGAATTGTCCCGGCATCCTCGTGGTTACCTGGGACATTTGCTTGGCAAATGCTGTATGTCTGGTGGTGGTTGGGTTGAGACTGGCTCCCAGAGGCTCATGTATTTGATTGCTTCATCCCTAGTTGGTGGACTGTTTAGGAAAGATTAGGAGGTGTGGTCTTGTTGGAGGAAGTGTGTCACTTGGGGTGGGCTTTGAGGTTTCAAAAGCCTGTGCCAAGCTCAATCTTGCTCTCTTTCTCTCTCTGCGGAATGTTAACAGACCAGAGGTAATCTCTAACTTACAGCCAGTGCTCCAGGGTCATGGCTGTCTACCTGCTGCTGTACCCCTCCCCACAATAGCCATGAATGCATCTCTAAAACTGAAAGTAAGCCCCCAGTTAAGTGCTTTCTTTTACAAGTTTCTTTGGTCAGGGTGCGGCAGTATAGCAGTAGCTGAGGCACATCCTAACTCTGTCAGATTCATAACTGAAGGGATGAAGTAAACAAGGTTTTCCTGGTCTAGATTCCCAGGCCCAATAGAAGCAAGAATCTTGCAAAGAATAGAGGACATTGGGGTCGTGAACTGAGGGCTTTGGTGACCGAGATAGGGCTTTGGTACTAAGAGCTATGTGGGGTGCTGGTCTTTAGGGTGGGTGCTGGTCTTTAGGGTTCACCTTCTTTTGCCTGTAGGCATCCCACCTCTCATCACTGTAACTCAGGCCATTTTATACTGTATTTGTAAAGTCTTCCGGAGGTGAAACCATGAGAGCCTGTTTAAAGGGGTATCAAGGATTTACTAGGGTACACTCATGGATACACAAAAGGTAAACAGCCACCATGGTCCTCCATTCTGCCTGGGGGTAAGGGGAAACAGCAGTCCAATCTCCAACCACCACACAAGAGAATGAGCTTCTGCCCCTTCCCCACTCTTTCCTTTAAGATGTCATGTCCATAGATCTCTCCATCAGATCAGATAGCTCAAAACCATGGGCAGAGCGAATCCCCACTGGATATCCTCCTGTCGACTCTTGGCTCTCAGTATTTCATTTATATGTAGTTAAAACACACTTGATGCCTTTAAAATAAATCATTATCCCTTCTGCTTTCTCCCAAAGTAGCAAAGGCTAGATTTCCAGTACTGGGTATGCTTTCCCTCCTGTAAATTACCAGGAGCTAGTGAGGTCATGGGTCTTCGTGGAGGGCCTGCTACAGCCACTTTCCCAGACTATCATGATTCTAAAACTCATCCTTAAACCCACAGGCCACTGTAGCTCCCACCCTTCTCAAGTCCGACTCTCTTTGCAGCCAGTGGAGACCATTATAGAAAACCACAACTGGTCCAAATGCAGAGATCAACTGATCGCAGGATGCCCAACCCTGGTTCACACCTCTACGATGCATCTTCTGCACTGAAGGCGGCTCGGGGGACATCACAGAAGAGGGGGTGAAAGATGGTAAGAGACAGACGATCAGGAAGTCCACTGTGAGCTGTGACTCGGAAAAGTGGCAGGGAAGCTACACCCATGATACCCCAGTTACGCGGCCACCTAAAGAAAGCCTGAACAATGACAATCCCAACAGACATGTTACCATAGAAGGAGGAGATCTCATGGAGCCCCAGCAACAGACACAGAACTACCGGAAACGAATAACTGCCGAGAGAGGGAGAATTTGTCTTCCCCGGGCATGAGCTCTCTAATTGGTTTTCCAATACCAAGTAGTTAGCCCTTAAATCATATACATACAGGCAACAATAAACAGGCGCAATAGGTTACAGTTATCTGTTTATACACATGGGTAGTAATAATAAGCAAGGAGACTATGAATTCGAGAGGGAGGAAGGACACAGAAAGGGTTGGAAGGAAGAAAGGCTAATACGGTGTAATTACATCTTAATTAAACTTTTAAAACTATCAGAGGACACCACACGATGGGTGGTGGTGACTCTCAGAGCTGCGCAGTCGTAATGATTGGCTGAGAGGGCAGAGCATCTGTAGGGATGTTAAGTGGATAGATTCTGACCCTGGTAAAATGTGCTGCCCTGTCCTCTCGCACCCAGTCGGAGCAAGGGGGCGCCGTTTGGAAGGAAGTAGTCATTTACTAGGCTGGGTGTTCCGGCATGAAATTGATGCAAAACTCTGTAGTTTAAAAGTGCTTTGTCTGAGAACTCAAGAACAATGGCAATGGGTCTCTGATCCTACTGCACGTACTGGCTTTGTAGGAGCCTAGGCAGTTTGGATGCTCACCTTACTAGAAATGGATGGAGGTGGGGGTTCCTTGGACTTCCCACAGGGCAGGGAACCCTGATTGCTCTTCGGGCTGAGGAAGGAGGGGGAATTGATTGGGGGAGGGGGAGGGAAATGGGAGGCGGTGGCGGGGAAGAGACAGAAATCTTTAATAAATAAATAAATTTTTAAAAAAGTGCCTTGTCACTGCAGAAGGAAAACAAAGCTTAGCTCAGAGCTCCAAGAGTTCAGAAAAAGCATGGACCAGGCAGTGGAGAACGGACAGCAATGAGCCTGGAGCCGGCAGGACCCATGGGAGGATGTTGAGATTTTGGGAAGGAGTTTTGGGTAAGGTGTCAAGTACACGTGGGCTCACTTTGATTTTCCTGATACCTTTAATCCTGGAGTTTAAAGTCTGAGATACAATTACTAATGGCACGTGGGTTTACACGCTTGGTGACGTGTATTCCACGTCCATGAATGTGGAGAAAGTAAGATTCGAGGCTTCAGAATAACCTTAAAATCCAGAAGGTTTCATACTGACATGGCACAAGGGAATGGTTTAGAAGAAAGTCTAAAGATGCCTCCCAGATTGTGACTCTTCAAACAGTGAGTGGGAAATCCAGGGGGAAGAGCTGAGGGAACAAGAGGGTGGGAATGTGAGGCTGTAGCAGGTAAAACCCTTGAAGCTAGAGATGACAGGATTCGCAGCTACCTGTAATGGCAGTCAGTGTTAAATTCAATAGGTAATTGGTCTGCTGGTGGCTTGAGGACACTGCTAAAGGTTCAGGAATGATAAAGGGCTGGGGACTGCTTAACCAAGTCCAGGGGTGAGCTAGAGGAAGATCACTGCCCACGGACAATGGTATTCCTCTGCTGATCCGAAGGTTCTTAGGCCAAAGCTGCACCCAGTCCATCTTTGGCAGGACTGAGGACAAACCCCTGAAGGAACAACACCGCCCTGCTGTGGAGGTTCAGGTTTGTATGTGTGTCTAGGATGCTAACGGGGCTGTAAGTCAAAGCTTCCCTTGTTCATCTCGTCTTGATTTCGCGTTCAGTAACATTAGGGCGGTAACCAAAATCAGCCTCTAGGAGTACATTTCCACCATGGAAATTGGCAGATGATCCAAACAGAAGATCCTGAATCTCCAGGAAAACGGACGGTTAAACACAGGTCATCAGCATATTATTATACATGCCATGTGCATGTATGTGCATAGGGTATGCTCATGCTTCTGTGTGTAGTTACTGGGGAATCTTAAACAAAAAGAGCTGAAGTTACTTTATTAAATGTTCTCCACCACACCACTCTCTAAAACATTCACGGATCCTGAATGCACCCATTGGATCCTGAATGCACCCATCCCATTATCAAAGTCAGATATGAGAATTTCAGCGCAGGATGAAACCTGTTATCTTAAAAGATAAAAAGTAACCATCATCCTGCACATCTGAGACATGGAAAGTTAAGTTTCAACCCTGCTATGCTTAATAAGGAGAACAATCCCTTCTGGGTCATTATTGGAAATGTCAGCTGCTCCAGGATGTCATCTTATGGATGATGGCGCATACACATTCCATTCAAGTCTTTGCATTTGACTCTCAACTCACGGCCCTCGCTGTGTGGTCCTTTCAGCCTCGAGATGTCCTTTGCCTACTCCTTCCGACCAGGGCAATTGAGGACAGCAGAGTGATAGAAATGCCAGTGTGTATTAGTCATCGTCAGGCTTAATAAAAAATGGCTACAGATAAAGAGCTATCAGCCCAATCATTCTCTGCAGTCACTTTCTGCCATTCACCTTTGATGAGTTACAGAAAATCCACTGGGAACGGGAGACGAGAGAATCAGAGTCTACGATGTAAGAGGGTCAACCTCGTATTTCTTACAACAGCTTATGGTCGGTGCGGGTGGTCTAGGGTGGGCCTGCAGGAAAGTGGGAGCCCAGCCTTCCTGCCGAGCTCAGCCGGACCCACAAGGTACAGTAGAGTCTATGTCCCACACTCTGTCTAAAAATAAACTCCTAAGGCCATAACTCCTAAGGCCATATTTCCAAAGAATCTTCTGCCTGCTTAGACACACACACACTTTCCTGAATGCAAGATCTCGATGTGCCAAGCGACAGAACAGCGGTAGCCAGCGTGGAAGCGATGGCGGACGCGGAATAAGACTGAATTCATCACCAGCACCCCTCCAGAAACAGAAAGGGAGGTGAAGAAAAAAAATCTCAGGGAGGTGAACAAGAACATGAAAGGCTCTTTTAAAAAAAATTCCCAATTAAGTGTGGCATGGCAGGACGTGATCCACGTGAGAAAGAACAAGGCAGCTGACGGCGGTGGCGGATGCCGAGTGCAGTTTTAATATTTGCCGTCTGCCATTGGGAAGAAAGAGTCTGGATAAGTGCCCAAATTTCCTAACCGTTAATTATATACATCCCAGAGGACAAATTAAAGAATGTGCCAATAATACCCGAGACTTAGGTTAGAGTTCGAGAGGCTGTCAGACGCTTGCCTCACAGGGGCGGAGAAATTTTCCTCCATACTTTTCACACTCTGTGGGGGAGGGGGAGAAAGATAGCCGCTAGGGGGATGGGTTTCAGAATCCAGGTGTGGCTCTCATTTCACTTGTGTCCACTCCCCCTTTTCTTCACCGTCACGTGAGCACCCAGCAGTGAAGGGCCTCCAGGGAGAGATTTCAAGCAGTCACATTTATGATCTATTTTACAGGATCAAAGAGCAGAGTAGCCGCAACGGCCTAGTCTTCACAGTCTTGTTTGTCCGATTCCTTTGAAGATCTGACATGGTACTCCTGGGATTGGCCTCCTTTCGCAGAGCTTTCATGGGGAGCCTGGCAAGGTTTTCAGTGCTCGAAACAGATGCGCAGACGCGAGACCTAGGAGACTGAAACCAGAACTGATGGATGGAAGAGGAAAAGCTGGTCTGAGCATCCGAGAGGACAGGAGAAGAGGACATACCAGAGCCAGACTGGAGGAAACTGTGGGCATCTGCCGCATGCTCAAGATCAACTGGTGCAATTGGCATCTCCAGCCTCTGATCTGGGGGTGACAGTGCCTCACTGTATCTTGTAAGCCCCACTGGACGCCTTTGTCGGAATTAGGGAACTGGAAAATGGGATTGGGGAAATTGGTCAGAATGGTAGATAAGTCCCTATGCAGAGCCTCCTCATTGGCACACACACAAACACATGCCACTTGTCATTAGTCTCTCCCTGCAATCATATATGTTTATAAATACCAGCCTTGTTTCATTGCTGGGCAAGGCATAAGGTTTCCTGGAGAGGCTGGGACTCAAGATACCCGAAGTGTAGTAGAAAAGATGAGGTTGCAACATCAGAACTGTACACTTGTCCAAGTGATAAACAAACAAAAAAGTTTGTGGAACCTACAAATGGCTAGTCAGCATTCCATAAAGTCCTTTAGAACAAGGAAGATAATTTTATCTTTCAGTCCATCTTTATCAATACATTAACCAGAGTTAACCAGAGAAACATAACGTCCCCCCATGTGTGTGTGTGTGTGTATCATAGATATAGATAGATAGATAGATAGATAGATAGATAGATAGATAGATAGATAGATAGACAGAGAGAGAGATCGATGGATAGATAGACAGATGGATGGGCAGACAGACAGATATGTGCACATCATGGGATTTATTATGGGCATTGGTTCAAGCAGCTGCAGAGGCTGAGAAGCCCCGCTGCCTGTCATCTATAGGCTGATGAGACAGAAGGGCCAATGGTTTCTTCCATACACTGGAGAACCGAGGAGAGCCTAACCATGAGTCCAGTAGTGTGAGGACCAGACACGCCGGCGTTGAAGGGCAAGGGGACCTGTATGTGAGCTGAAGCAGACTCAGAGGACTCCTTCTTTCTCAGGTATTATTTTGATCCGAGAACTTGATTGATGTCCATTTACATAAGTGAAGGTAGTTTTCTTTACCGCATCTCCTGACTCATACAAATGTCTCTCTCTTATCCAAAGCTGCTTAACTCCAGGGCAGAATGGGTTTTTTTTCTCCCAGATGAAATAAACTGAAAGAAATGTGCAGGCTTTAGTGTCAAGCTTTTAAAAGTGCCCTGTCTAGATACTGTAGCCAGCACTGACATTTCTCCAAGGAGCCTTCGAAATATCACAAACATTTGACAAGACAGATATCTAGATACTTCCTTCTCTTATAAATAATAAAAAGCCAAGATACATAGTTCAGAATTCACCACCCCCAAATTTCATACCTTGCTTTCTAAAACACTCTCAAACCACGAAGGCAGACAAGTAGTATGTCTTTGTCTGTGCTTCTGGAGCAAAATATGTGAATCTGTGTAATTTGTAAAGAATGGGAATTTATTTTTGAGCAGTTTGAAGGCTGGGAAATCCAAGGTCGAGTTGCCAGCAGGTGTCTTGTCGGGGGCTGTCCTTCACAGATGGCTCTATCTGGGTGTTCTCACATGGTGTTACAGACAGAAAAGATAAAAGCTCCCGTGGCACACAGCAGAAGCATGAGAAAGACCACACTTACTCCTCCAGTCCCTCCCCCAAAGTCAGGGAACCCATCCATCTGATGCCTTCACACTCCCACCACACCCACAGACCCCCAACTTCATGTTCCTGTATTGATCATTCAGTTGTCTCGTGGAAGTGAGAGTCAGATCACGGCAAAACAGAGGGTTAGAATAGGTACATGGATACTCCTCCTCCGACTTTACCATAAAAACAAGAATCAGTCAACTTAAGGAAACTTTATAATTTCCATTTCCCTTTGTAGATTAGTAGTGAGGAAAATCTTGGAAACTTAGATTTTAATGCACACTAAACATTAAAAGACACGGAGATTGTGAGGATGGGGAAAGAGTAAGGTCTGTACGTGTTGCTCTACACAGAAAAATCACTGTTTATAACTCATCCTCCTCCTTTTGAGAACACCTGAGAGATACCTAATTTAAATAGATCTGGGACAAAGTCATAGTAAAACACTAATACCCAGATCTCTAAACTTTTGTTGATTTTTATGTGCTCTTTGGGAAAAAGATGAAACAGCAGGGTTTTTGTTTGTTTGTTTTGTTTGTATTTTTGTGATAAAAAAACCTCATAAACAATAGTTTCAAAAGGCTCTCCCAAGGAGCATCGCATCCAAATGGCGGAGAAGCCTAAAACCTAGGAGTGGAAATGTTCAGGATATGCAGTGGTCATCATGCCCAGCTTATATAACAGAGATAAAAGCTTAGGGAAACTTATGTACCTGAAAGGTTTAGAGGAGTGAACCAGCGGCAAGTAAGTCATGGAAGAAAACAACTGTAAAATACCCAGCAATGATCACAGTCACGTGACTACATGTTAAGCTACATGAACCACAGGAGTGTCATGATACCAGCGTGAAACTAGTGACATGGGCGGGAGCCATGAGAAAATCATAGACCAATCAATCTAGCTTGAATACAGCTGAGAAAAATTTGACAAACCAGATACTCAGAGTATTTAATGGCAATGCCATACTGTCTGCATGCTGATGTTCATACCATGGTGGAGGATACAGGAAAGATGGCAGGGTAGGGGTTTTCTACCATCATTTCCACACGGTACACAGATGGAATAAAATGACCTGAGATTGAACACAGTGAAGGAGAGTGATTTCATTTTATCTTTATTGACCTTCCTTCAATGTAGTAAACTTTGTGTCATGAGATTCCCAGTTAGCTTCCCAAAGGGAAGAATGAGTCTATAGAGAGGAATACAGGGCTTTCCTGAGTGCACAGAATGTTGCAACAAGGCTCAATGCTTTCTCCCCAAACCCAAGGGGTGATTGGCACAGAGGAATATTTGGGGGAGTACCTAGGAACAGAAAAGAAACTGATTACTGCTTCAGTAGGGATGAGTCCTGACCACTCAGAGCAACCTACGGTTCCAATGCAACACTAACAAAATTCCAGAAGCATTTTCACAATGTTAAGAAAACCAATCCTGAAGCTTAAAATTTGTAAATAAAAATAAAGACAAAGAACAGCGAATTTAATCTTACGCAAGAAGAAGGAAGCTGAAGGCATCACACCTCTGACTCCAAACTCTATTACAAAGCCATAGTGCATCAAGGTACATGGCATTGGCAGAGAAGGAAGCATAGACTTGAAACATAAACATAGCATAGCACAAAGGAACAGAACAAAACAAAGTGCAGAAGGAAACCCATGGCCAGCTAATCTTCAACAGAGATACCAAGGGTGCCCCTATGGGAAAGAATAGTCTGCTTGACAAACATTGCTTAGAAAAATTGTATATCCACAAGAAATGCATAGAATGTGATCCTTATTTTTACAGCTTATATAAAAAGCAATTTTAAGGGGATCAAAGACTTAAGCATAAGTCCTAAAAGTCCTAAAACTCCTAGAAGAAGAAAACACAAGGAAAAGCTCCTGGAAGCCAGTCTTGGCAATGGCTATTTTGAGGAGAAATATGACATTGTGAGCATAGTCAACAAAAGTAGAAGTGGAGAGATTTCATGATATCAAACCAACAAGCTTTAATAGAGCAAAGGAATCGGGTAGCAGGGTAAAGAGACAGCTCAGGCAACAGGACAAAATATTTGCAAGCCATGTAACTGACAGTTGACGAATATCCAAAATAAATAAAGAATTCTTAGAATTTAATGGCAGAAATAAACATAATTTTAAAGCAGGCCAAGAACACCAACAGATGTTTTGTCTGTAGAAGACATAAACGAGCCAAAGAAGAAGATAATTTCATCTATCACCTGCAAAATGTAAACCAAAACCACAAGGACACACACCTTGACACCAAGCATGAAAGTTTAATTTATTTTTCATTGAAACAAGTGTTGTTAAAAGTGTTGAGAAATTAGAGACATTGTACAATGTTGGGAAGACATCAATCTGACGTAGTCACCATGCATAGACGTATGGAGGTCCCTCAAAACGTTGAAAATAGAATTTTTATAAGCTATATTAATCTTAATTCATTTTTATATTTAAAGGAAATAAAACAGTATTATCTATACATTGAGGTGTTACCTGCCCCCTCACTTCTCCTCATATTTATGGCAGAATTATCTATAAGACAGAAACACCTAAATGTTCTTTGACAGATAAATAAAAGTTTAGTGCATGTGCACGTACACGTGTGCATGTGTGCGCACACCACACACACAAACATACACACACACAATAAGGGGGATTGTTATCCAATCATGAAGAGGATATGAAAAGCATTGTTCTAAATAAAATTAAGCACAAGACAAATACTTATGATCTCAGGTATGTGTTGATTCTAAAAGTAAGTTGAAAAGAGAACAGAATGACAGATACTATGGTCTACAGCAGAGGTTCTCAACCTGTGGTTCATGACTCTTGTGGGTCAAGTAGCAAATATCATTCATATCATATATTTATATTATTATTTATAACAGTAGCAAAATTACAGTTTTAAAGCAGCAACCAATATAATTTTATGATTGGTAGTCACCACAATATAAGGTACTGTATTAAATGGTCACAGGATTACAAAGGTTTAGAACCATTGGTCTAGAGACTTGGGAATGAGATAATGTATACATTTTCAGCTATGAGTTGAATAGGTTATTGAGATGTAATGTAAAATATGATGACAGAAGTTTATAATAATGTGAAATTTGCTAAGGGAGGACATGTAAGTAAGTGATGAATATATTTATTAGCTGGATTATAGTAATTATTTTACAAAGTATACACATATTCAAACCTGACATTTATACCTCAAATGTTTGTAATTTTATTCAACAATAATTTTTCAATAAAAGAAATAAAAAACTAAACAGTATGGTAGCCAGTGAATTTATAAACCTAATAAAGCCCTTATAAGTCTTCAGAATAAGCTTGTGGAGTCTGGAGCTCACTTAAAAGTAAAGCTAAGAACACCCAGAGTCAAATGTGATGATACACACACACACACACACACACACACACACACACACACACACGGAAGAAAAAAATATCTCAGAAAAATCCAGGTCATGGCAGTACATGCCTTTAATCCCAGCACTTGGAAGGAAGAGGCAAGTGGATGGTTTTGAGTTTGAGGCCAGCCTGGTCTACAGAGCAAGTTCCAAGACAGAAGGGCTACACAGAGAAACCCTGTCTCAAGAAACAAAACAAAATAAAACAAACACTCTCAGAAGAAAAAAAAGGCAAATCAGAAATCCTCTGAAGTAAGGTGTAGATAAAAGGGCACAAACACAAGGTTGTCTCACTAACCATCTGGCAGAATCCAAGATCCATAAAGAGGTTCGACAGCTTAGTGATTTACAAACAAGACAATAAAAGCCCAACATAAGAACAGACATAGAGTTCCTAATAAGATATTCAAGTTGTTCAGGTGGATAATAAGCACGAGAAAAAATGTTCTAAGTCATTGTTTATCAAAGACTTACCATCACACATGCACTACAAACTGTGGCTACTGAAAATCTAAGAATGCTCAGACCATGTTTGGGCTAAGATGGAGAGAGACTTGAACTTTCATACACTGATAACAGGAGCACTAAAGGGAGCAATTCTACCAGGACTCGGAATGTGGTAGTGTCGGGCTCCTGTGTGATTACAGCCTCTCTATGAGAAAAGCCAACATATTCCACACAGACATTTGAACACGAAACAGAGACAACATACAGATGCATCATGAGGTTGATGGTTAACCAACATAACAGACTATTAGCAAATAAAATATGCGAACTGCTAACATTTCAACCTGGATAAATCTAAATACAATATACAGATATACAAAAGTTCTATGTAATTCTATTTGTAAGAAACAAAGCTTTAGACATAGAAAATATTTCAGTATTTGGGACCAAACTCATGAAAAGTGAGTCTGCAAAAAGACATGTAGAAAATACTAAGGATAATAGAAAAATTATTTCATTTTTATTGTATTGGAATAACCACAGCTCTTGTACCTCATTAAACTGTATGAGTATATTTAGAATATTAAGTTGCAGACAAATTTTACCCCCACAAAACTGATAAAAAGAATCCAATAACCATATAGAAACTTTATCTATAAACACAGAGACCAAAGAGCAGTAGGCAATTGAGTTGCTAGAAATTTTTGGAAATTTAGTGAAATGGTTTCTACCAGGAACACAAATAATCATCTCTTAGACGACCTTGCCTTTGTTTTCTCATCATAAAACAGAGATTAAACAACTACCTCTTATCTAGGATTGCTATGTATTTAGAGAGACAGAGACAAAGAGATTGAGAGATAGAGAGAAAAAAGGAGGAAGAGAGAGAAAGAGGAGGCACAGCTTCAACTAAATCCTGGCAGACATCAAACATTTAATGAAGGTTAGCTATAGTTATCATTGTTGCAGTCAATGGTGAGGAACTATACCGGCCACAAAGCAGGTTACAACGATAGCAACGTACCTGTTTCCCCACATGGGAAACTTTCGTGTTGATCAAAAGCTCAACCAAACAACTCTCTTCAATCAACAAAGGGCTAATAGCCCTTCCCAAATATCAAAGCTCCCTAAAGCCATTTAATGCAGTGTCCATCTATAAATGTAAAATAAAGATAGATTATTTATATAATGTAAAGTAATTATAAAGAAAGAAAAAATTAAAGAGTCAAGTATTCCTTCTCATTCCCCAGAGAAGGATGTCCTTCTCCTCCTATGCTTAAATGATTACTTAACTGTCAATCATCTTCAACATATTTTAGTGCTCTGAGCTATTCCAGTTTTAAGGATTTTCATTTTAATCCTCAGACCTCCTTCTTGGTCAACTGGTGGAATCAAATTCCCGTGGAACAGCTGTCTTTTTCCCAGTGGTCTAGGTTCTTTCATAGGTTCTTCCATTGCTTAAAGAGTTTTTTCGTATTTTCTTCTGCAAGTCTATTATTTTTTCCTTTCTCTCTTTCTCACCCTAAGGAGCTGGTAATAAACACATCAAGGCTGGCTCAATGCCACTTTCCCCAGGTGGGACTTGGCAGATTGTCTTGGATTTAAAGGCAATCTTTCATTCTTTCCCCCCAGGCTGTTCCTGCAAACTGCTAAACTTACAGCTCTTTAAATGCTCACATTTTGCATTTCAATTTTTTAAATTTTGATTACATTTATTTGTTTATTGTGCGTGCTTCTGTGCATACACACATGTACATATATGTTTGTAGTCATGTCCGTGCCACATGGCATGCAGATAACTTTCACTAATCTGTTCTCTTCTTCCACCATGTGGGTCAAACTCAGGTCTTTAGGCCCGGGACAATTGACATCACCTGCTGAGTGATCTCATTGGCCCATAGTTTCAAATGTTAAGGCAGTTCTTCTGGTATGTCCCAAGTAGACTTTTCATATTGCCAGAATTCATATTAAGAACCATAGGCTCCATTCAAACAGTCTCATGTCTCACTAGAGGTTTTCAAGTTAATGCGTACCAATCTAAATCCTACAGGGTTGATGTGGGAGTGATTTCTTTCTAATCTGTTGCTTTCGTTGGTTAATTAATAAAGAAACTGCCTAGGCCCATTTGATAGGCCTTAGGTGGGTGGAGTAAACAGAACAGAATGCTGGGAGAAAGAAGCTGAGTCAGGGAGTCGCCATGGTTCTCCCACTCCAGACAGACGCAGGTTAAGTAAGATCTTTCCTGGTAAGCCAGCTCGTGGGCTACATAGATTATTAGAAATGGGTTAAGAGGCTGAAACTAATGGGCCAGGCAGTGTTTAAAAGAATACAGTTTCCGTGTAATTATTTCGGATATAAAGCTAGCAGGGTGGCGGGAAGCAGCCCGCTGCTCCTATTTCAACACAGGGTCACTAGTAAAAACCTTGACTTTCTAGTTCTGGTAGAGAACCTCTTAACAATGTATCCTTTTCTCTCCAACTTCACATTAAACCCCCGTACATACCCTCTGCAGTCTATATTCTAAATATAACTTTCAAGGATAGTTAAACTTCGGCTTCAGTGGACACCTCAGTGGTACCTGCCTTCATCCTGTCAATGTCTTGTATTTGACTTGGCTTCTTGACTCTTCCTCTCTGTCTTCTGCAGAGACTATTAGGGACAAGTCACCACGCTGGCAGAAGGAGATAAATTAGGAAAGCTTTACTGGCAATTTGTCAGGAAGCTGCCGCAAGGTAGACTCATGAATTTCCCCCTAAGCTTCCACTGTCCATTCACCCCTTACACTACAGTGATAATGCCTTGTAACAACATAATGGCACCCATCCTTCACTCGCCAGTGACACTGCCCATGGTTAATTGGTTCTTACAGCATCCCCCACAGGGTAAGCAAGTGTTGTTACCTCTGTCCCCAATTTGCCAATAATTGAGACACAGAGCAGTCAAATGTCTCTTGGAAGGTCATAGAGAATGTCATTCAGACAATTTCTTTGATGTTATCTGTCCAAATCACTGGGTTTTTCTGCAGCTTTTACTTCTGAGTGAATGTCACTAATCAGAGTACCGCTGGGGACCAGCAGATGAAGAGTTGAAGAATGGATGCTCTTCTCAGACTGTAGCCACCATCTCTTTATGGAGAACATGTGTTAAAATTGAGCTTTTATTGCTGTGACTTAAGAATTTATGGTCTTTTGCAGGTGGATGTTTCCAAAAGGTCATAATCTGTCATTATTTTATGATGCTTCATCAGAAAAGATCTCACCAACTGTGGGAAGGTAACGTCCCACAGTAGCTACAAGAAAGATAAATGATTCTCTCATAATCCAGAATGAAGCCTTGACTGTCTTCTGGTCTCCAGCCAGCCAAACATAAACTACCAACAGATTTTTTTTCATAGCCTAAGCTGCCAGAACTAAACATAAGTGTGCTGATGGCTATTTTGTTTGTTTGTTTTTTAAATAGGGACTTTATCAGGATGTCAATGTTTGAGTAGACCCAAATTTGATTTTACTTCACAATACTTAGAAACAAAGAGGCTTCAATCATGGAACTAAAAAGGGCTTATCAAAATTTTCCTAAATACCAGGCATTGTGCTATAGAATAATAGGAAGTTACACACACAGTTTTTGTACTTGTGAATCTTAAATTCAAAATATTTTCTATTTGGCATGTTTGAAGGTTGAAGGATGAATTCTCCAAAAGACAGGTTTGCATTCAGTTTCCCAGCGAACTTGCCTAATTTGGAAGAGAGGTCTTTGTAAAAATAATGAAGTTAAAATTTTTCAGATAAAACCATCACAAGTTACAAGGGAGGGATAAGTCAAATAAAAAAAATGCCTTTAGAAGTAATAATGGACAAAAAGTCATGGATAGAAGGGTAGGTTGCAAGGTCAAGACAAAGGGAGCAGTACAGCTTAGGCTTTCTAAGGGTTATCAACAAAAATCAAACTAAGAAACCGTCCTGAAGTAGATTCCCTATCCAGACTCTTCAGGTTTAGGACTCTTAGCCTAGAGAAGTGGGAAAGAATAAAGTTCTGTAATTTGTTCAATTTGCTGCTACCCTGTCTACTCATTAGAGCAGCACAGGACATGAGAAGCTCAAGACACACTGATCTTAGAAGATGGACAAAAGGAATGTTTACCTTCTAATGCATGGCCAGTGGCTACATTCAGGCTACTTCTCCCAAGTCTGACCTTTGTATCATATTTCCAAGGCTGAATCCTACTAACATCCCATCAGGATTTTGTTAATTCCTTTACGGATCATTCCACATTCCTTTATGAAGAACAACATCAAAACAGCGTGCAAGTAAAATTCCAAACAAAATACTTAAAAATGCCTGTGTTTTTCCACGTATTCATGTAGATGCTAGTGTGAATTTTACAATGGTAATAGGCGGTAGGCATAATTTGCCAAACTCTGTCATTTCGAGAGGTAAAAATTAGCCAGGTGTGGTGGGATATGCCTACATCTAGCACTGTGGAGGGTGAGACAGGAGAATCATGAATTTGAGGCTAGCTTAGTGCTACATAGTGAGATCCTGTCTCAATCAAGAACAATAAGAAAGTAAACAATATTTAGATGTCTACCAGAGCTTACATCTCAGATTAAATAAGATAAATGCTCTAAGGAGATGTCATGGGAGGTTGGAGGAAAGAAAGATAAATTCTACTTGGTTTAGAAAAGTAGTTGAGGGGCTGGAGAGATGGCTCAGAGGTTAAGAGCATTGCCTGTTCTTCCAAAGGTCCTGAGTTCAATTCCCAGCAACCACATGGTGGCTCACAACCATCTGTAATGGGGTTTGGTGCCCTCTTCTGGCCTGCAGGCATATACTCAGAATATTGTATACATAATAAATAAATATTAAAAAAAAAGAAAAGTAGTTGAAACAAAACCCAAAACCCTACACAAGAGAGATGACTCAAATATAGATAATAACGTCTCAGTCTTCTTTTTGAAGTTTCTTGTAGTCTCCATTTCATAAAATCCCAGGACATTTGTGTACTATCCTACATACTTTACAAGTTAGGCACACCTTTGGCAAGAAATGAGAAATGACCCACCCACAAAAGGAACGAAAGCAAGAGTCCCACGTTGAAATCCCAAATGCTAAGTTCTGGTCCTTTCTACTACTTAAATCATAGCTTTAAGGAGGAAATAGTAGCCCCTCAAAGTCGGAAAGCATAATGTCTGGGCTCTCCATAGGAGAATGAACGGGATGTTCCACGAAGAAGGTGCTTGTATTACACCGATTACAAAGTGCAGGAGTTTCTGAGTTGTCCTGTTATGTGACTTAGATGGAGTTGAAGGATCAGAAGGACCTGGGAAGGAAGACTTTGCAACTTGGCGATCTGCACCAAGGCAAGCTCTCATTATGAAATGTTGCTGAAGGTGGTTTATCTGGAGGAGACCGGAGAGGTGCAATAGCATCCGCATCCGCGTTGTACAGGCGGAAAACTGACCACTATGAGATTGCTTCTGGTTTCTTCTCTAGGCCTGCACCTGGGAGTGCTTCAGTGGCAAAGGATGGAGAAATGCATTAAAACAGGAGAAGCCGAGCAACGCCAGGGCCAAACGTGTTAGCTCCTCTTGTACGTTTTTGATAATCAGCCCAGGTATTTGGATGTGGTGTAGGGGAGCAGTTTTCCGCTGGTTCTTTTCTCTTTCTAATATTGGCTTGGGAAGGTCATTAAATTAGATGGCAGAAAAAGAACAACCAAACCAGCTTCTAGTGGACATTGATGCAAATTTAGGTGTGATGCTAAAACTTCTGAGATAGAGGGCAGCTGCACAAGCTCGCTAGGCCTATCACACTCTCAGGGTTCCCTCCTCCCTGAACACATTAAATGAGACATAATTACATCCAACAATTCTAAATCAAGGGCAAGAGTTAAGGTGGGTAAATGCAGGCCATATTTCCAGAAACTTCCTGCTCCTAATTGTGTATTCCGACAACATTATACCTACTCACGCACGGAAAGTACACCCGTGTGCAAAGACTTTCTACCACTATCTAGAAGCACCTGTTGGCAGGTTTACCATTCCGATGCCACATTACCAACAGAGGTAAATGAAATACTCGTGGAAATATAGTAAACAAAAGAAAATGCTAAAAGATATTCAGGAAATAATAGCTATGAAAGGAAGACCATAGAAAGGATAGATCTACCTATGGTAAAAAAAAAAAACATAACTAATATTCTAAGAAGAAGAATAACTTTAAAATGGATAACTCCAATCCAACTCTCCCACAGATGTCCCTGGATCAACTAAATGGGTGATAGCACAAGCCCCAAAGGCATGAATCTGGGAAAGGGACTGGGAGAGGACGGGAGTGTCGACGAGACTAGGAGAGAGACAGAGAAGTGAGGAAAGAGTCATCGGCGTATATTCTATACGTGGATGAAACTGTCACAACAAAAAATTAAACAATAAAACGTATTTTTTAAAATTAGGTATGAAATGTTTAAAGAAACATGGGAAAGAACATTAGATCCGTGAAAATCAGAGAAATTGTAAACAAAACAAACCAACCAACCCAAAACTAGGCCAGACATTTGCAGGCAAAGTGGCACTTATCTTTGGTTCCAGCACTTGGGCAGCAGTAACAGGTGGATCTCTGTGAGGTCAAGGCCAGCCTGGTCTATACAGTGAGTTCTAGAACAACCAGAGCTACATAATGAGCAAAAAACAAAACAAGAACAGCAAATATAGAATCAATTGAAGAACTGGTGGGAAAAAAAAAACACGCAGTTGACATGAGGACTCTATTAAATGGCAGAGAAATACAAGTACGGTACTGACCCAGAAGCTTCATCCCTACTGGCTAACTTTAATAGTGCTCAGAGGTGCTACATATACCACCAGTGGAAAACAATAAGCATTGATCTTATCCAGCTGTGAACCCTGTAATCTACAAGTGATACACCCACTCAGTGAGATTCTTTTCCTTCTATTAGCTTGCCATGTCCAACCTTGATATGAGGCCTTTGTCTTGTCTTATTGTATCTTGTTTTGTCTTGTTTGGCTGTTGCCTCTGTTGATTTTGTGGTTTTCATACAGTGTCCTGATTCCTCTGGCTCCTATAATCCTTCTTCCTCCTAATCCACCATCTACCCAATGTTTGGCTGCAGATCTCTGTATCTGCTCCCATAGGTTGCTGGATGAAGCTTCTCTGACAATGATTATGGTCGGCTCTCATTTACTAGTAGACTATAGCAGAGTATCACTAGGAATCATTTTGTTGACTTTTTTTTCTGTTCTTATTTGGTTCTATTCTAGGTCTCTGGGCTATCTAGCCTATATTTGGGTGGCCTGCCATTTTCTTAAGAGAGATGGAGGAAGAGTAGAATCTGGATTGTGTGTGGGGTATGGGCCTGAGTGAAAAGGAGAGAGAGGAAATTGCAGTCATGATGTAATATATGAGATAAGAATAAACAAACAAACAACAAATAAATAAATAAAAGTGGAACCTGCTCAGGTTCCATACATAAGTACTGGGCACAGCACATTGAGTAGGTGAAAAGCAGTTTTTTAAAAAATTAAGCAAATGAAAACACACATGGTTACCACCTCCAAGCCCAAACCAAAAAAAAAAAAAGGAAGGAATGTTGTATTGGTTCAGCTGTAAAAGTCATATAATCAGTACAATTGGCTGTTGATCTAAGCGGCATAATTGTGTGATTTTGTTGGGAGGGTAGCATAGTAGAATAAGTGTATACCCATGATAGAAGCAAATAAAAATGAAAGCTCCTATTTCCTGGCTGCTGGTAAGTTCAAGATCTGAAAAACTAAGCAGAATCAAACACCAAAAATGATGTTAACAGATGCCAACAATCAAGTAGGCTTTATCTAATTCATAGTTTCTACACAACGAAGACACACTCAACAAAGTAAAAAGGAAACGTAAGGGAGTAGGAGAAAATACATTCAAAACTTACCTCATAAGGGTATATATCTAAAAGATATATGAAGTTGTGTAACCCAATAGCAAAAACAAGCAAACAGACGACTCAGATATTCAGAGGACCTGAGCAGACATTTTTTTCCCAAAGGAGATGTACAAATGACGGTAAAGGATATGAACATGTTCCTTCACATCCATGATAAACACGAATCAGTTTGCCAGTACTGTAACAAATATCCAAGATAAGTAAACTAAACAACAACAGCAAGACAAATAATGGGGCAAACAATGCCTCAAGTAGACAGCACATGCTACTAAGTAAAGCCCACAGAACCAGGAATGAGTTACATCTTTGTGAACTGTTGGTCAAATGGATCCCATAGACCTTCTCCAACATTATATGCTACTGCCAAAACAAGAAATACTCTTGAAAATAATGTTCTTTTAAAATCAGTCTAAGTCTAAAATCAGCCTAATAAAGTCTGAGAGCCAATGTTCTGATTAAAAAAATTAGTGTAATGTATTACTGATTGGAACTTTGGAATTTAATATAAATGCAAATAAAAATTGAACTCCTGTATCAAATATAAAAACAGAATATAACATATTATTTATTAGAACTGCTTAAATGAACACAGTTTGAAGAAATATAAACATATTATATATGGAGATATGACAAAATTATGCAAGTAAACCATGACAATAATTTTAACATTATTTGAAAAAATCTTAGAGGAAATATATTAAAGTGATTATGCTCATAATGAACAATATATCAAAGAATTTTAGCAATCAGAATACATTTGTGCCTAAAAGTGGGGTCACAAAATTTATAAAACATCCAACAGAGTCAAATAAGCATGAGATTGCTTGGTAACTCATATATTTTAGAACAAATATCTCAAAAATTAGTGAATTAATTTAAAAGTGGCTAAAAGGGGCCAGAATATAGAGGAAGAAAATTATTAGGATGTGAGTGAAATATGAAACAATTTAAACAGCATTTATGCTTTCTCTGTTCCAGCATGAAGGAGAGAGTCAGGGATGGAGGCTAGCACCATTCAACAGATACCCATGAATATAGGAAAGCCTAGACTTACAGGAAATAAGACACACATGTTTTGGGTATGCCAATTGCATCTTCCTGTAGGGCTTACAAATTGCTGCTAGGTTTGTCAGATGTTGCTGTATCTTATACATAAAAATAGGAATGTACTATGTACTCTTCTATCTGGATTTCACTCAGCATCATTTTAAAAATTTATCCATATTATTGTATGTAACATAGATGCTTTTTCTATAGATGAGCATTAACCCATGATATAAACATCCTTATTTATATCTTCTCTTCATCCGTCTCTTCAGCCATTATCCTATTGATGTGATGGATTATTTACCGTTTAGAATTGCCAATTCAACTTTTTGATACTATCATGGAAAGAATGGGATTTTTTTTTGCTTTTGTTTTTTGTTATTAAGTTACCTGGCATAAATCAGACAAATAATACACATTCTATCTCATATTTCATATAAATGCTAAACTTCAGTCAATCTGAATATAGGGGAAAGAACATTGGAGGCTGGGAATAGTGGAGATATGTATGAGGTTGGGTGATGGGACAAGGATAATTATATATAAATAATTAATTAATACTATTGGGGCCCCCACAGCTCAAAAGAACTGATTATATATCATTTACTGATTCTCCACCAACACTTAAACTTTTCAGTTATTAGTTGTTGTACAATTGTAAGAATACAATCCCAAATTTTAGGCAGATGTCTTTTCCTGTGCTACAGATTACATTTTGACTTTTCTTTAAAATATTCGGGGTACAAAGTTTAAACTTTGAGGAAGTCTGTTTTATTTTGGAGTTTTATCTTTTGACTTCTGTGTCTTTGTTTTCTCTTTGACTGTATTTATCATATGTCAGAGACCAGCTTCAACAAAGATACCACTTACCAGGATAGGGGCATGGAAATTAAAAAATAAGCAAAGAGAACAAAGACATGAGTGAAAATAATGAAACAGAAACATAGGATAGCATGAGGGGGGAATTCCAGTGAATATTGAGAATCACCCATGTTTAACTTCCATTTGCTTAAAATTCCTGAGCCCCAAAGGTAAGAGTAAGATAAAAACTACATTAACATGATACAAAGAAATGAACAGACCAGTTGAAGGTTACTGGCTACTTTCTTAGTTAAACATTCTGTTGCTAGAACAAGACAAGTAACACTCATGCCCTAGACCGAAACATTCTGTAGGCAAACCACTTCATAGTTATCTCCCTAAGGGAGATGGAACCTGATTGGATCCTTAGACTTTTGCTTGAGGTAGAAACAGGTCTACTTCTTAATACCTGAAATACCAGATCTGGATATTAGCCACACTTGCTGATAATAACCTTGAAGGAACAGAAGTGCCAACTCTCTGACCTTCAGTCAAGATAGAATGAACCCTTATCTATGGGACCTGTCAATCATATCCCCTATAAGCCCAATTATACAAACGTCAAACTTCTGAAGCTGTCTGGGGTTTCTGAGGCTTCCTCTCTTTATTCTTCCCCTTGCTGTTCCTAATAGTCCTCTGCTTGGTGGCATTCCTGTTTTGCTTTCCATCATCACAGATTTTACTCTAAAATCCAATTGTTCTAGGTTGTCTAGACTATGCAGGGTGGACCACACCTAGTTCTTCAGTTCTTCAAATATCAAGACACTATCAGTTACATTTTAGGGGGCGATATTAAGGATCATCATATTTCTCAGAACAGTGGGTATATTGCTTGTTTTAGCTGCCATATAAGCTGGTTGGGTCCAAACCACAAATTCTCTTTTCCAAAGCAGCTTCAGTTTCAGTTTAAATTCTTCATCGTTAGCTAAATTAAGTTTTAATTGGGTAGGATTTATCTATAGAAGTTAGGAGTTTCTCTCTCATATAATTTCTTTTCCTGGATTTCTGCCTTTCTTATTTTCCATCAGGTAGGATTTCACTGAATACTGTTCTCTGATTCTTCCAGTTAGGAGGTATTATACTTAGTAGTATTATTACCACTTAAAATTTAACTGCTCACATGTTAACTGCTATAACAATGGAGTATATACCTAGTTCTTTTTCTTACACATTTTGATACTTCTCCAGAGTCTGCCTCCTTTTGTTCACACTCTATCTTACTTTCGTATTTTGCAGAGAGTTGAAAGATATTATGCAGAGGAAAACAAGCCCTCTTGGGTTTACCTCTGTCTACCATTCCAGAAGCAGAATTGAATATCAGCTTCTTCAAGATATTACTGTCACAATTTCTAGCATTTTCAATTACTGGAACTACTTGGTCTTCTTTGGGGTATACAATCGCAGTTTCTTTCTTTTTATCCATGAGTGAGTTCTTCTTGTAAGCACGTACATATTCTTCTGAGATACTTTATCTATTCCACAGACCTGGAGCTTCCTGTTTAGAGGATTTGGTCTCTTGTAGACAGCTTATCTCCTTTTGCTATTAAAATCTGAATGGTTCCTGTAAACCAGAGACTGGCGAGAATTCCCTTTGTTGACATGCTGAGGGAGACTTCTTGAAATGAAAGCTTATTGAGAGTTAGAAAACTCCAGAGAAATCAAAGGAAGAGGCTCTTGATGCCAATTTAACTCTGGAATTGCCTCCTCCTCAAAGCCAGCATCATACCTTTGGATTTCAAGCCATGAGAGTCACAAATGTTTATGAAAAAATAATTTGCATTTTTCTTTTTTAATTTTCTTTCTTTTTTTATTAAGATTTTTTTAATACAATCTTTTCTCATTTTACAAGCTATCTCTGTTCCCACTCCCTCCCCTCTTCCTGCCTCACTCTTCACCCCACCCCCCTCTCTATCCACTCTTCAAAAGGGCTAAGGTTTCCCAAGGGGAGTCAACAATGTCTGACACTTCACTTCCAGGCAAGATCAAGGCCCTCCCCACAATATCTAGCTGAGCAAGGTATTGGTGCAAAGAGAATGGGCTCCTAGATGCTAGATCAAGCACTAGGGATAATCCTGGTCCCACTACTAGTGGCCCCACAGACTGCCCAAGCCTCAAAACTGTCCCCCACATTCATTGGGTCTAGTTTGGTCCTATGCAGGTTCCCTCATTATCAGTCCAGAGTCCATGAGCTCTCACTAGCTCAGGTCAGCTGTTTCTGTGGGTGTCCCCATCATAGTCTTGACCCCTTTGCTCATATTATTGCTCCCTCTCTTTGGCTGGTCTCTGGTAGCTTGGCCCAGTGATTCACTGTAGAACTCTGTACCTGTTTCCATCAGTTCCTGATCGAAGGTTCTACGATGATAATTAAGATAGTCATCAGTCTGATTACAGGGGAAGGCCATTTAGGCATCTTCCCCACTGTTGCTTCAAGTTTTTAAGCTGGGGTCATCCTTGTGGATTCCTGGGAATGTCCCTAGTGCCGTGTTTCTTGCTAGCCCTTTAATGGCTCCTTCAATATTTCTTTCCTTTCTCTCTCTCTCTCTCTCTCTCTCTCTCTCTCTCTCTCTCTCTCTCTCCTTCCCATTTCTTGAGCATCCCATTCCCTCATGTTATCCTCCTCCCTCAACTTCTCCCCTTTCCTTCCACCCTCCCTTATCCCACCCACCATGCATTTGTTTTCTAACATTGGTAATGTCTCTCAGACTAAGCCCGCCATCCCTACCATAGTAAGTGAGATGATGAATGTTCACTGTTATAAATGAGCCCTCTGTGGCCATCCAAGCTTACATGTAGGTTGCAGAGAGGGAAGTGAAAACACCTCAGCTCACCTGTCTGTGTGGTGGAGTCTGGAGCAGAGAATCCCCTTTTCAGCTTTTCACATGTAGGCATAAAGTGAAAACAGACAATTTTTTGATGACCGTTGTAACTGCCCTCGTCTTCAATGACAACACATTTATGACATATATGTTTATTTTTCTTAGTCCTTTGAGTCTTTCATAGGATGAGTTTTAACCATCCTCATCTCCTCCTCCAACTCCTCCCAGATCCATCTCCACCTGCCCAGTTGTCTATGTCTGTAACTTTTTTGCTCTCTTCTAAGTTTTCCATTTGTTATGAATAATGATGGGGATCTGTCAAAGGACCCTCTCTTCTACTATCTTCATCTGGCCATGTAAAATTGGCGAAAAGAAGGCCCTTGCTCGGTGATGTGTTGCTCACAGTGTGGACAGCCTAGCTCACAGGATCTCCCTCCGGACACATTTACAACACGGTGTCCCACAACAAGGAGCTCCTGTGAAAGTGCTTTCTTCATCTCTTGCCAAGAATTCAATCTGTTTCTGGATTTTCTGCAAACTAACAAAAGCTGTTGCTACGTTATCACTCAGAAAGATAAAGCGACATAGTCACATACAGGCTTCCCCTGTATGGCGAAATGCCACCCACTGATAGACACAGCGCTTAGGAAACAACATCTAAAACTTAGCATGTCTGCCTGCAGCACATTGGCAGTTTTCAGTGCAAACTGAATACCTGATTGATGATGCTTAACCTAGGCTACACCCTCCTACTGATATCAGCAATTGCCTCCTAAGATAAGTGCAAGATTCAAATCTAGGAGTAGAAACAGAAGGAAAAATATGGCAAGACCAAATTTAGAGGGGAATTCTCAGTGGTTATAGGATAGATATACAGTTCTAATATATGAAAAGTTAATAAAATTGTGGGGAAAGTCCTCTCAGTCTTACTAAATACAAATAGGTGGAATATAAGATGAGAAGTCTAGAAGAAAATACTAAGTGAAATATATATATGCTTGAGATGACTCCAGCCAGGGAAGCAGGCAGGCTAACTGTAGATCCTCACTTCTGCCTCAGTTCCTCCAGATTCAATTCTTCTGTCTTATCCTCAGATTTCTGGAAGACCACCGGCTACAGCCTCTCTTCCCTGTCTACTCCCATCTCCAGTGGACTACACAGATTTTCCCCTCCAAACTCCCTTTTCCACAACTCATTCTTTATCCCAGCTCCCATCTCTAGCAGATATTTTCAGAGTGTAGGCCACTCTGACCACAGACGCAAGCAGACTAACTGCAGATCCTCACCCCCCCCAGCTCCAGTTTTCCAAGTCCAATCCTACAATCTCACCCCAGATCTGGAGCAGATCTTCCACGGTGGCTTCCCTTCATGCTCAGTGAGCAGATCCAGGTAGAATACCTTGCTTTCCTCCCTCATGAGGATCTCCTCAACACCTCCCATAGACCATTTCTAAGCAGTGGCTCTCAATATCTAGGAACATATTTTACCTGAAATGCCCAGAGGCCATACTTTTTCCTGATGCCAGAAAAATTTCCGACCAGGCAACATTCAGTCACCAGTCTCCTAAGAACCAAAAAGGGCAGAAGAAATCAAGGAACAAAATATCTAACAGAGACAAGATCATATTCAGCAACTAGAATTACTATCTTTCCAAACACAGATGCCTAGATAACAGTGTAAAAACACAATCAATAACAGCCAGGACAGAATATCTTCACTAGGGGCCAGCAACCCTACCAGAGAACATCCTGAATATGGTAAAATAGCTAAACCACAAGAAAAAGACCTCAAAATGGCCTTCATGAATATTTTAGAGGTTTTTTTTTAAAAAAGAAATGAGTAAATCCCTTAAAGAAGCCTAGGAAAACACAAAGAAACAGTAGAAAGAAATGAGTACAACCACTTAAGACCTGAAAGCAGAAATAAAACCAATAAAGCAAATCCAAACTGAGAGAAATCTGAGATTTGAACAGGAATCTCAGAGGCAAGCCTCATCAACAGACTACAAGAGATGGAAAAGACAACCTCAGGTACTGAAAAAAAATAGAAGAAATAGATACCTTGGTGAAAGAAAATGTTAAATTTTTGTGATGCAAAACAACAAGGAAATCTGGGACACTACAAAAAGACTAAAACATAAGAATAATGGGAATAGAGGAAGGAGAAGAAACCCAGTAAAAGGCCCAGAAAACATTTCCAACAAAATCACAAAAGAAAATATTTCCGAAGGTAATGAAAGACATACTCATAAAGATACAAGCACACAGAACACCATAGACTAGACTAATAAAGAAAGTGTCTGAGGTACATAATAATCAAAACACTGAATGTATAGAACAGTGGTGAAAGAATATTAAAAGCTTCAATGGAAAAATACCAAATAATATACAAAGGCAGACCTGTTAGAATTACACTTGACTTCTCAGTGGGGACTCTAAAATCCAGAAGGCCCTGGATAGAAGTGCTGCAGCATCTAAGAGACCATCAATACCAGCCAAGACTACTCTGTCCAGGAAAAGTGTTAATCATCATAGATAGAGAAAATAAGACATTTCATAATAAAACTAAATTTAAGGAATAGCTATCTACAAACCCAGCCTTACAGAAGGCTCTAGAAGGAAAATGTCAACCTGAAGTGGTTAACTGCACCCTCTATAACAATAGCAGACCAGCAAATCTAAAGAGGAAAAGTACATGTACACACCGCCACCACCATTAACAACAACATGTCAGAAATCAATATAACTTCTCATTGATAGCTCTCAACATCAATGGTCTCAATTTACTAATAAAAAGACCCAGACAAACAGAATGGATACAAAGAAGAATGTTTAATACTCTAAGAATATTAATAAGAAGAATATTTGGCTGTTTCAAATAATACTGCTATGAACATACTTGAACACATGTCTTGTGTTGTGATTGCGCATCCTTTGGGTTTATACCCCAAAAGTAGTATTTCTGGGTCTTGAGATAGATTGTTTCCTAATTTTCTGAGAAATTGCCATACTGATTTCCAAAGTGGCTGTACAAGTTTACACTCCCACCAGAAATGAAGGAGTGTTCCCTTTTTCCCACAACCCCTCCAGCATAAGTATATTTCCTGCTCAGATTCTTCACAGGACCAGAAAGCTCCCTAATGTTGACCTCTGCATGGTGGCTTTGGTTTTCCAGGCTTCTTTAGCATCACGGTCCTGTGACACACAGCATGCTCCCCTAATCACCATGCAGGGAAGAGTGGCCCAGTACCCGCCCTCTTTGTGCACAGTGACACAAGTTATTAACGTTTATATATTCTATCTGCTGCTTTGAAATAACGGGGAAATTCCCATTTGCCTAAAAGTAGGAATGTGATTTAGTTGTGAGTTATGTTTATGTGTGTGCACTCAGAGCACGTCTCCCACATCTCTCCTCAACTTCCCACAGCCCCGGGGAAAGAATTCTTGGAGATTTTTTTTTTTTTCCTGTGAGAATTTAACTGACCTTCTGAGTTAGAATATTAAGACCCAGATCCAGGCAGTGAAAAACACATAGAATATTTGATGATGCTCAAAAAAAAAAAAGTAGAAGTCTGGCTGTGTTGTTCAACTACTTGCCTATGACTCAATCCCCGTGTGACTTTGAAAAAACAACTTACATTCACTAGTCTTCATTTTTCTCAACTTAAAATGAAGAAAATATCAGTTAGGTGTTGTTGAGATTCAGTTCACATATGACATGCAACGGGACAAACAATTCCACTCTGGCACATGGTAAGAATTCAATTTATGCTGCTCTATTCCTTAATAGCAGATTCTGTCTCCATTTGGGATATGCTGAGAACCGACACGATATTAATTTCCCACAGAAGCACTGGTATTTAGCACAAATGTTAAGTTCACTAACAATATCCTGAGATCAGCTTTAATTTGTCAAAGATGCAGACATTATCTTCAAGTTGGAAGTGGCTGGAGATAACCTATAAGAAGAATGAATTAATCTAAGGACAGCAAAGCATCGTTATTCACGAGTGTATCTCCAAGTATACTTTCTGTCATAATCCTGCACACCAACAAGTCTGATGTTAAATGGACTGACTAGGTGGGCATTTGAGATCTAGTATAGCTGTCATGGAATGCCGTTATCACTGGTGTGTGGCTGAATGAAAGGACTGGGTGGAGATTTGGTACAGACTCCAGATCCTTACACATGCTCACACGTGAGTGCTCATCTCTTCTCTTCTCTCTCTCTCTCCGTCTCTCTCTGTCTCTGTCTCTCTCTCTCACACACACACACACACACACATACACACTTCTCTTCCCCTTCCCATCCCCAGCCTCCACTAGAAACAGGAAGATTACCTTATCAACGTTTGTCTCCACACTTTTCTAGACCCTTTATAACCTCAACTGAGAGGAAGTGGAAAGTTACATAAAGTCTTAAGTGAAGAACTAAGGTGATACAGTTTCCTTCTTTTTTGACGTTGTTTTGGAAAAAAAGATGGTTTACTTTTTTCCCCCCAGATGCTGAACCTCGGGCCAACACTAATTAACTACTTGAAATGAGGGCACCTGTGAAATTCACCTTACTTCAATTTTGAATACAAAGAGCTGAGTCATCACAATTGCTCAACATCATCTTAATTTCTGATTATGTAATTTCATATAAACCTAAAAAAAACAGTAGCTCAAATATAAATAGTATAATGAGGATGAGAGCTGTGGAAATTTAAAGAAATATTTCAAAGAAATTGTTTTGCTCAAAGAGTAAAGGCTATTAGGTTAAACATACAGGACTCGTTTAAAGTATGCTTTCCTTCTCTGACAGAAAAAATAGCAGCAGCCATATATTCTTCCATATTATTACATAAAAAATCTCATCTAACAAATGAGGTAATGAAGGTTTTGAGGGGCCTAATTACTTACCTGAGATGAATCACAGAGTTGTCAGCAGAGACAGAACCTAGTTGATTAATCATGTTATTAATCCAGAGAAAATTTATTTAATCACAAAGCCACATTACTCACACGAATTGCTTGCCTCTTGATATATATTGTAATAGCATTTGACATTTAGAAAACAATGCAGAAAAGAAAAGTTGTTTTATATTGACATTTAAATTAGCAAGAAATGTATAGCTAGGCAATATGAAGTCTGGAAAATGTTCCTTAAATGCCACCCCACGATTGGAAGCTGCCAATGTGGGTCAAGAGTCGCTAGCCCTGAAATAACGTTGGGAGTGTGGCACTGATGGTGGAGTGGGAGGGCCGTTCTTAACGTTGCCCCCAATATGATGCTTTCAAGAAGCGCTTTGAACTGAAAATTCTAAAATTACTATGGGTTGGCTTACTCTTTTTCTTGAATCTTTCTAGTTGTGTACCCATCAGCTAAACACACTCCTTTAGACAAAAATAACTAGAACCAATTCTTCCCATGTTCTTATGAGATTTGACTTTTCTCCACACTCCCACATATTTGGACTATAAAGTAATGAATTACGTCAGTGGTTTGGGTGATGGCTTCCTGAGATTTCCATCACGACACATGTTGTATATGTGAAATTCAGCTGAACTAAGTTGGTTATTCATTGCTTTTACTGTGCTTTTTCTCGGATTTGATTTTAAAGCCCGGGTATGAATTTCGAGCCAGGACCACGCCTTCGCTCTAGAGTCCTCTGAGCGTTTTGATCTTGGAGACAAGCTCTGTGCTACAACCACTTCAATCCACCATCAAGTATGGCGTGTCATCTATATACCAGACACCTACGCACGCAACAGGGAAAGATGAACAATGGGAGACTTTCTGAAGAAGCTCTCGGTCCCCAAGTAGAGAGATTATTATGATGCTCTACTACAATGGAGCAGAGTAGTTCACCACAAGGAGAAATGCTGTGTCATGGGAGATGGTCTCAAGACTATGGCATCTTGGATGAGGAAAAACAGATTGAGATGAGCAGTGGGGAAAGGTTTGCTAATCTGCAGGAGGAAAAGGCTTAAACGCCCTTCCCCATGGAGGACCAAGTTCTTATTGTTGGCAAATCACAGCTGGGGAAAATGTAAAACTTCCAAATACAAGCTAGACTAGTTTAATCCTAACTTAACTTGCAGCAGTAGCAACAGAGAACATATTTTTATTTATAAAAATCTTTCCCTAGACATTGATTTGGTAAGAGTGTGAAACATCAGACAGATTTGCAACTTATAAAAGGAACAGCCCTTTGTAAGTGTTATTTTAATCGGATAATTTGGCATGCATACCTGCGAAATACCAGATGGACTTTACAGGAGAGCACAAGCCTTATGGAGACATTCTTTCCTGCTTTTAAAATAGTTTCCAAGGAAATATTAATAAATTCTGAAGAGACCAGTTATCAACAAGGCTCCCTTTTTCCTTCCCTTGGTGTAGAGCCTGCAAGCAAACTCATTAATTCCCTTTAAATCTTTTGATGGAGCCACTTATTGTGGGATTTTCACATTCTTATTCTAAATAGAGAGAGGGGGGGAGAGAGAGAGAGAGAGAGAGAGAGAGAGAGAGAGAGAGAGAGAAAAGAGCTTCCTTCCAGTGGTTTAAACTTAGAAAAGGAAACCTGAAGGCTGAGAGAGGACAGTGAAGAAACGTAGTAGGAAAGATTCTCAGCCAGGAAGCAGGTTCTCTATAAGGTTAGTCTCTGATGTGAGGGCAGGGGACCCTAAATTTGAACTCCCCCCGCCACTATCATTAGTTGCCAATTAACCTAGGACATCTCTCTACAAAGTCATCGTTTTCTCACCTCTGTGGTTGAATAGTGAAAGCTACCCTGACAAAGATGTCTTTAGAAGTAACTGATAAAAGTCTGGAATAGAATTTAATGCAGTGCCTAGCATGAAGGGTCTGATAAGTCTCTCTTCTTCTGTTACTTTCAAAATATTTCTGTATTTATCAAAAGTGTTTTCAGGTAAGCACAGGTCTCTTCAAAGTAGACACAGAGAACTGGGTTTGACAAAGGACATGCATAGACTTGTCCTGCAGTTGGTCTAAGAGTATAGACCTAATCAGGATTTTTAAAAAGGAAAAGGGGACCCCTCTTTCCTCGACAACAATGCCACCTACTTGAGGATATTGATACTGACTTTTTCAAACACAGAAAGAAAGCCTTTCTATAGCATGGAAGAATGGAGCCATGGGAGATGGGAGATGATGGGTTCAGATTGTTGGGGTGGAGGACGAATGATTGGATCCTAGTAGGAGGAGCAAACAAAGAAGAAGAGGAGACCATATACACAAGGAGACACGCAAAGGCTGCCACCACAATGTGATACAGCCAGAACAAGCATTGTGCTATCTGAATTCACAGCCTGGAAAACTGAGCTAAATAAAATTTCTTCTTATGAACTTATGAAAAGCAAATTTAATCAATAATAAGCCCAGCTAGGAAATGAAAATCAAAATATCTGACAAGATAGAAAGGCTGGGCATCCTTCACCATTGGTCTTCACACAATGAGTCAAAAAACTCTCTTTGTAGCTTAAGTGATTCAGATTGCTTATTTAGATTTGTAGAATGATGTGTCATTTTACCTCTGGTTTTGTTAGTCTGTGCTTGGGCCAGCACAAAGTCCCTGAAGTTTGTACCAGAAGACCAGAGAGAATTCTGTAGCTCATTAATGGGTTTTGTGTTGTTAAAAAAAAATTATCTTGCTGCTTCTGGATTTTAGTTTTGGGGACATTGGCCTTAATATTCTTTTAGGTCCCTTTAACGGTATTTTAAAAGTTGCTAATATAAATCCTTGAGTCATTTCCTCACTATATATGTAAATATTTGAATCTGACACTAATCTATAAATGTCTTAACATCAAAACTGTGATTACTTTTTTTTTTTAACAGGGAAAAGGTTCATAATCAGAGGTAATGGAGTGTGATAGTCTGTGAATTTAAAATTTTATTTAAAAAGAAGCACTACAAAGTTATATTCACTCACCCATCCTTTGGGGGAGGCCATAGGAGCTAAAAGCCAGAGCTTAGTTGGTAGAAGTAGGTCACTGCAGGGCGGGGGGACTTTGGTAGCTGTTATCCCAGTTCCTCTGCACTGAGCTCTCGGCTTCCTGTCTGATATCACACGAAGAGCTTTCCGCATGCTTCTGCCAACATCATGGGCTGTGTAAGCAGGGAGAAACAAGTAACAATAGGTTGAGCCCTCAGAAACCACGATTCTCTCTCTCTATATATATATATATATATGAAATATATATATATGTATGAAAAAATAATCTCTATATCATATATAGAAAAAATTCTACAAACTTCTCAAGAGTTTTTACTCTGAGCAAAGCCTTGGATTAATCACCGAGGGTAAAACAAAGAAGCATACATTTTCTTTCTGACTTTTGCTGAGCTCATGGATAGCATTGGGGTATATTAATGAAGAACCACATTGGGCTGGTGGAAACAAAAAGCAGAAACAACAGCATTTAAGCGAGTTATTTATTTCCTTGTATAACCTGGAAGTTCGGAGTTTATCAGTCTAGGACTAGAAGAATCATTCTATGAAATGGCCCAAAGCCAGCCTCCTCTGGTTCTGCAGCATTGTCCTGGAATGTGTTTTCTACTTTTAAAGTTATTTATATGGTTCTATTAATCAGATTCCCCCCAGAAAGAAAGGAAGTGGAGGCAGAGGGATAGCTTATAGGGTTATAGAGGCTGTGAAATCCCAAATTCTATGGTTAGCAAGCCAAGAAGAGACAACAGTAAACTATGAGTCAACAATCCACTAGATTTCAGATACAAGAAGAGCTGGTGCTTTCGTTTGAGTCCGGAGGAAGTCAGATAATCATACTCCAGGTAAGAGAGGAAGAAGTACTTAATTTTATTTCACTCTAAGAACATCATTTCTTTTGTTCTGTTCCCTTTATTCTGTGATTATTTGAGGTTCACCTACCCTGGGGAAAGCATTATGCTTTATACAGTTTACCAACATAAGCTTTCATCTCATCCAAGAAGAACTTTCCAGATATACAGAGAACATCTGATCAATATCCAGATACCCCATGGTCCAGGCAAGTTTTGAAACATTAAGTCAATCAATCAAGTCAGCGATGGAGCAAAAACCATCAGAAGCAAATGCCAGATTGTAGGGAGAGGGAGGTCACATTAAAGAGGCAGGTTTGTCTGTGATTTCACACCGTTTTAAGTCTTCTTCTACCTTTCATGTAACTTTCTCTTTAGCCCATCAAGAGAAAGACCCAATTTCATGGCTATACAGCCCCAAATGAAAGGCAAGAGAAATCTGTTTTTCCATCCGTGAATCATTGTCACCCAAATAAAACCAATATCCCGTTACTAATGAAAAGAAGCAACTTGATTTTAAAGGACTACCAGCCATTTCTTCCCGCAGGGGACCTGTAGCTAAAGTATGCGCTCTAAGTTCTTCAATTCCAGATTCTCCAAACTAACAGACATGCAGCCATTCTAAGATAATTAACTACTAAGTTGAGGCAAAAGACATTTAATAGGGAAGGATATTACTCTTCCACATGGGCCAGAGACTTGAGCAGGCATAGGCAGACTATCTTCAAGACCCTCAAAACTTCAACATTGCTTTAGAGATTTCAAAAGCTAACTCAATTAAACACTCAAGTTTCTCAATTCAGGAATTAAGGGTGAGAGGCCAGTTTAGAGAACGGGAAGACGTAAGTGCCCACGCCCTCGCACATTTCCCAGCACTACACTGGCTTCCCCCTGAAGTGTGAATTTGGCTTTGTTCTCAGAGAAGCACACCCATGGCCCAGTAAACAGAATCCCAAAGTTTATAAACACTGGAGGCTCCAGAGTGATGCGAACCACATGTGCCTCACTTCCTCTCCCCTGTGACTGAATTACGGGTTAATAAGCAAAATTTTTATTCGTAACCTCAGCGCAGGCCTTGTTTGACTGATTATTAATTATTACACCCTCTTTGTGGTGACACGCTCAACCCACGGCTCAGTTTCGTATCCTAAAAAACTTGCGAAAATGAAACAACACCAGATTTTCTCACTGACATCACCGTGCTTCTAGTGACAGATCTGTGCATGTTAAATCTGGTGTTATAAAAAAAACAAACTTTAGCTGGTGTTCAAACTGTCAGATATGCCATGGAGGCCCCAACTTGTGAGATGTGGCTTCTTGTTTTGACTATTCTGGTTGATTTCTGCTCCCCCCTCCCCTTAATCTTGTAAGATAAGAAATACATGGTTGGTGTTGAAGGAATTTTCATCTTCTTTTGGGTCAACAATTCTCACCTCTGGGGCACTCCCTTTCTTGCTCGGTTCTGAAGACACAGCAGGAATTTATTGTTTTAATTTCAGGGGATTTTGTTTTGACAATCTCTTGACGATGGTTGAAGTTGAAGACACGTTGGGATAGTAAGACAATGGTTCTAAATGACTGTCTTGCTCTCAGAGAGAATAAAATCACTTCTTTATCATACAGAAAGAAACGAGTAGAGAGAAGAATTTGGAGCTGGCAGATTCTCTAAAGGGCTCCAAATTCAATACTATTTGTCTTCCTCAAAGAAGGATTTGGAAAATTGTTAACTGATGGATAATTGATTAACATCATAGCAAAGCATGACTGGAGAGGCTCCTACTTATTTTTCATTTTTGTAGGGACATTTTGCATGCTTTTCAACACCAAAAATAAAGAAAGGAAGAAAAGAACATATCCAAGATTGTTAAGCTTTGAGATGTAGGTTGGGAGAGGAGTGCAATCTCATGTAATACATGAGATTTCCTGTAATACCATGGCTATGTGGAATAATCAAGAGATATCTAAACTGCCAACAGGGACCCCTTAACTAAGCAGAATGTTAGGAGACTTCTGGAAGAGGTCACTATTGTGGCAACTTGAACATTTGAAGGGAAGAGAGGAGAGGAGAGGAG
>NC_022029.1:1997228-2025595 GCF_000317375.1 Microtus ochrogaster | reverse complement strand
GAGGGGAGGGGAGGGAAGGGGAGGGGAGGAGAGAGACCAAGAGAGAGGACTGTGAATTTTGTTAATGCTCATTCTACCACCAGTAATTATGGGCAAATCAGTGTTTATCAGACGAGGTTAAAGGATTACCAAGTTCCTTTCAGTCCTACATATATGCTCTAGTGATTCTTACAGTCTTATGTTTCTCTAGATATGAGGAAAGAGCAGGCTTTGATATTCCAAACCTTACAATAATTTTGCAAGAAAGTATGCATTCCTTCACCATCAAATATGATTCCTTCACTCTTTTCCAATACAATTAAAGAACATACAAAGGGAAGGAGGTACTTGAGTTGCATGAACACAATATTGTGATCTCGGCAGTGTATTGGCTATTGCTACTTAGCTTTACATATGGTGATATATTCAACTTCAGTTGTCCTAAATGGCACAGGGTGGAGCTGTAAGAAAAGGAAGCTCATCTGACAGTATGCTTTACACTTACAGGCTCCATGGCAAGTCTGGTTAGTGTTCAGACTCCAGTAACCTTATGGCCACTGTCACAATCTTATAAAACTCTCTTCTAGAGACCGGTGAGCTCCAGACTTTGCAAAACAAAATATCAGGAAGGTTAATTTCCCACTGGGTGGGACCATGAAATGTACGGACGCTCTGAAGAACTGGCATTCTTTAAATTATGCAGCCAATCCTTCAACTGATGAGAATTTCCTAAATATCAGTCTAGGGTTATTCTAAAGGAATGCAGGGATGAAGAAGGAACCACAAAGGCATCGGTGGAAGCAGGTGGACACGTTCACAAGCTAACAAGCACGCTGAGCACAGTTATGGGAATGCATATGCTTACTTGGGGTTTTCCACAGAAGATTCAGAAACCAGCTTGCGTTAAGCCATGAGAATGCTTCCCGAATGAGATGATATTTAAAGAGAACTTTAAGGTAAAATTAGCTGTTGAAAGGGCCCAGAAACGCTAGGGACACTATATTACCCCAGAGAAAGAAAAAGTGTGAAGGCGAGAAACTCCAGTCAGAAAAGAGGCCAGGGGGTTGCTTACTGTGAAAACCCTCACAGCCACTCTCACTATGCGTCACCCCCCCCCCACCCCGTGAGCCAGGGTGAGGTTAAGATGCCTGGGGTGAGGAAGATTGTCTGTGCTCAGAAGATGAACAAATTATCGCAGCCCTTTTTTGTTGTTGTTGTTGTTTGTTTGCTTTTTTTAAATCTTAGGAGTAAGGCATTCCTGAGCTCCATTACAACTTAAGTTTTCAAATCTCACAACTGACTTCCTGTTGTTTAACATTTAGTTGGACGGCTTTTCAGAGCTGACAGAATAATAGTGACATATCTATACTTCCATATACATTCTCCCCCAAATAAGTAATATCAGGAGCTAGAAGATCATCATTTCTGCAATGTGGCTGAGAGTAATCTTGAATCAAGAGCCTAGTTAGCTTTCTAAAACAATTGCTTTATTTGCTTATAATGGCTATCTTTAATCTTGGAAAGTCAATATTTGAAAATAACATATTTATTTTCAAAATAAAAGCATAGGTGACATCCATTCAAAGTTAGATATAAAAAAAGCAAAATGATAAACATACGAAAAAATAAGCATTTTTTTTCCCCAGGGTGGTGGCACATGCCTTTAATTCCAGTGCTTCTGTTGAGTACACTTAGCATAGCTTGTGTTTATAGGATTTTAGGACTGACCACTTTGTATTTGGATAAGCAACCAGGGAGCTCCTCACTGGAGAGGCTCTTTGTCTGGAATTCTCCATTTAGGGTTGAGATTCAGTGAGATTTCTTCCTTATGCATTATCATATTTATTGATATTAGCATTCCAAATTACTTTAATGGAAATATACTGAATTGAAATTTAATGAGGACCCCTTGGCAATCAAGAGAATGAAAACAGGATAGAGAAGGAGACAACACTTAGATATTGACTTGACAGAGGGGATGAAGAGTCAACATATAAATAGCTGGAATCTCTAAAGATGAAAAACAGAGCACAGAACAGCTTTTCCGACCATAATCCAAGAATGTTTTCCAGAAATAAAGGAAGACATTTTCCCACACATTGGCAGGATCCGTTGTGTATACACTATGCTATGAAACCCATCTGATCTGAATTAGTTATCTCCAAGACATTTCAGAAAAACTATTGTATTTTTTAAAAAGTTCCCATGGCTTATAAAGCAACAACAATAAAAAAATTTAAACCACACATCACTTACAAAAGTCATATAATCAAATTAGCATAATATATACTTACAAAAACATGAAAAGACAGACAATAAAATATTGTCTAAAGTGGCTGAACTTCTTCTCAAGCTCAAAAAGAAATAGATAAATAAAAATGTGAGCCAACTCTTTCATATCTGGCCAAATTGTCTTTCGAGTGTCCATGTGTTAGGTATACACAAATCAGGGAACACTGTGTGTATGTATATGTAAATATTTATATAAATAGTTTTGAGGGAAAAAAACATTCATTTGAAAAAATAACTCAGAAACGTTTTGGAAAAGAGAGAAATAAAGAAAATTAGGTCTTAAAGGATATTAGTTAGAGCTCTTAAATAATTGAAAATCAGATAAGAACAAAAGGAATGAAGACCATTCTTAATCTCTTAGTGTGTAGGCAACTGTTAGGGTTAAATAAAAGTGTTCCCAAGAGGTATCAGATACAATAAAACAGAGTTCACATCGTGTGATGGAAACTATGTCACCACCCAGTCTTCCCCCACTGAAGGACAGGAGAGTACAGGAACGCAGTCCCCACCTCCTGAAATTTAAGATAACTGAAGGGCCATTTCTGCCCTTAAGCACTATGTGACACTGAATCCCCTGGGTCTGCACCACAGTCTCATGTACCATGTCTCTTCCTGCACAGTTCTGCCTTCTCGCATCTCTTCCAAAACTATTGATAAAAGTGTGCCTGATCATACATCTGTGTAATCATTTCAATTTCTGAGTCTACTCCCTGGATAATATAATCTGTAATGCTTTTACAAGAAATATCTTACAGACAAGAAAAGAACCTACTATCCAGATGGCGGTCAATGAGGACTACATTTCCAGAGGCAACTGGACTACAAAATTAGTTTCAGTGTTTTATTAGTTGATGAGAATCCATTAATTGCTGCTATTAGGAGTTTGAGGAAGATGAAGGAGATGGAAATTTTGGAAGCAGACACTGAGTGACTATTCAAGTGTTTCTAAGCATTACTGATACTGTAGGAAAGATATAATTATCAAAGCTTCATTACTAATCATCAAATAAAATTAAGATGTATATTTTAAAAAAAGTCTTCCTTGTAGCATAACAAAACTTTCTCTACCTCTGGAGAGTACTGAAAGCCAAGATTCAAGCTGAGCATTTAGGTGCGAGAACAACTCTGGTAAAAGGATTCAGCTTTCAGCAATGACAAATGAGATAGAGAAATAGGAATAGATGGATCTGAAATTCTTGAACACCCTAATTTTCTTGAAAGCACTAATGATCCAGAAATAGTTACCTTCTCCTACTACTGAGGCCCATCACCTCCCCTTCACGTCAGAGAGAGCAGTAGGGGTCGGGGAGAAAATGAGAATCATAAGGTAAATATATAAAATAATTACATAAAAGTACCTGGTTAGAGAAAGCACCACATCTTTCTAACAAAGGTGTGTGATACGGATACTTGGCCTCTGCTCAGGGTGTGTACCACTCATGACTGCTAAAAGTATTGAGTCATTCCACAGCCTAGTCGAAAGTGTTTTATGCTTGGGAAGGAGGAAAGTGAATCACCCTACTGACATTGCCTACTTAAGACCATGTACCATAGGAGTATGCCTGAAACTGGAGACTGAGGTGCTTTGTGAAGACCAAGGAAAACAGACTTGGACAAGAGGGATTGTATCATATGGAAACACTGCCCTCTGATACAGAGTTAAACATCCTAATCAAAACCTGGAGGGTGACATAAACACAATTTAGATGGCAACTAAACGCATGAAAAACAAAACAAAACAACCCAGACATGACTCACGTGATGTAAAGGAGAAATTTAGAATGTTCACGGCAGAAGGTAGAAGAAACAAAACCCACAGATTGCTGTTTGAATAAACTTGGACAGTATCTAAACTAAGTCACCATGTACAGCTATTCCTTACGATGCCAGTGCTTCGTTAGATTTCTCAGTCAAATGGGGACTGTGGTGGCATCATGGCATCGCTACACAGTCTTCTTGTGTTGTTCAATTTCGGGTGATACCTGGAACCTCCAACCAATTGTGCTCTCAAGTTTTGATATGCGTAAGAATCACAGAGGTATCTTGTTAAAATGTATTCTGATTTCAGAAGATGGGTTGTTTGGGATCTGCGCATACATATTCCTAACAGATTTGTGGGGTACGCATTACGTTGCCAGCTGAAGGAGCTAAGACTACTTAAGAGCACACCCTGTAGTATGTCGAGACCCCCCCAAATGTCCAAATTACTCTACTCTCTCAATATATGCCTCTCCAATACATATCTAACAGTATCCTGCAGTGATTATTTCTTCCTAGAAACAAATTCTGTATGTTGCTACTAGATCCGAAGCTCAGAAGCTTCCTTCCCTGGGTGTTCTGCTTAGACATTGGTGTCTTACATCAACTTTAGATGGTCTTCTCAGCACATAAGCTCCAACATTGACTCAAGAAGCTGTTATTTTTCTGGCCATAAACCTGCTATTAATATGGATAGGATTGCATGGGCCCAGAACCACTGTTCCCTTGGCAGCTGCCCCTCTTGCCTAAGAGTGCAATCGTTTTACTTCTTTTTAATTTCAAGGCAGTGTTTGAAGTTCCTGATGCCCTTTCTTATGGTTAGGGTTCCCTTCCAAAGGGCTATGAAAAGATATTTTAGTATCTTTCAATATTAGGAAGAAAGACTCTGACACTCTATATGTTTTTATGTCCAGAAGTCTTCTTCCCTCCTTACATAGAGATGACCCTTCTCACTTGTATTGTTCAGCTATTGTTGGATTAGATACAAGGCAAACTCTGGGGTGCAGACATTTATAGGCTAAACTATGGTCACTCAAATTAGTCTTCATGAAACTCTTAAGTCTAGCATTTCATAGTAAGAATATTTTTTGAAAATTTTCAAATAAGTAATGAAGGAAAATGAGGTCACCGAGATAATGTCAGACTAACACTGTCATACTTGGGTGGCCTTACTTGCAGTTTGAAGCTAATGACCAGCCAGTTAGTTCTCAATGTGCCGTTTATCCTCTCTATACCAGAGGGTAGCTAAGCCATGCTCTTCCTCTGGTGAGCCAGAAGTCAAGAAAAAGGTCAAACCTACTATGGAAACTAAGGCCTAGAGCTGATCAATATTAGTAAAAGGGATCCCAACAATATTTCTATAAAAATGTGTATATATACACCTAAAATATTTTAATATGGTATATACCTATAGTAAAGAATCAACAAGATGCCAGATAGAGAAATACGTTTCTCAAATTGAATATCTATTTTTAAGGAAAGTAGTAGACAGAACATTCAATTAACATTTGAATAACTAAGGTAAAATTTCCTGGGATTGATTAACTTCTAATTATAATTGAAATAAAAAATGATCATGGAACAGACAAAAGAGAGAATGAATGGTCATAAAAGTCACATTAAACAGCAAAAGGGCAGGTGATGTTCAAGTGTGCATAGTGCTCTCTCAGCTGAAGCTGAATTATTTTCCTGATCTCTACAACCCACCTCTCACCCAAGAACAACTTCCCCAGAGGGGTGGAAGCCTCAAAGAACAAATATTCTCAGAAGAAGTGGATGATTCATGAGATGGCTCCTAAGAAAACTGTCAGAAATGAAATTCTCAGGAAAAGCAAGAGAGATGCAGAGGAAGAGAAAGAGAGAGTTTAAAAGAAGTTGTCAGATTTATTTCCAGTTGCTCACTCATCTGGTACTACTTCTAGGCAATAAATACTCTACAAAGAGGGAAAATGTTACAGAACTGAGGAGTTGGCAGAGTTTACTGGTCAAGCAGACTGAAAGAGACTTTGCGTAGAACAGGTATGAAGGAAGTAATTTTTACTTCAATAATCCCTAGTGTTTGAAATCTTCTAGAATCTTCTCCGGGAAAAATTTTCATAGCCGCACAGTTTCAAGAATCTTAGGTCATCTTTTTTTTTCTCTGAATTACCCAGTAGGTTTTAACAGCAACACACTTTCTTGCTGAATGGTTAACGTGGCCACTCTTATCCTGGTCTGATCTACGAAAGCCAAGACTTTATATGGCTAACAGAATCACAGGATTTCAGAATTTGAAACATCTCTTAAGCCACATCTGTCTCCTGTACTGAATATAAAAGGAGTGAAGAATCTTAAGCACTTTTGAACTTGCAAGACTCTTATTTTAGGACGCTGGTTCTCAACCTTCCCAATGTGGAGACCCTTAAGTTTCTCACATTGTGGTGACTCTCCCAAAATAAAATTATTTTGTTGCTACTTCATCACTGTAATGTTGCTACTGTTGTGAATCATAATGTAGATCAGATATACCAGATATCTTATATTTGACCCTCAAGGGGTTCCTGCCCTATGGTTTGAGAACTGCTGTTCTAAGAGAACATATTTGCGATGGAGGTGGTGTTAAGTTGCCAGGTAGTTAATTGATTAAATTAAATATTAAGATCTTCAGGGAGTGAGTTACATATAGGTTGACAATAGTAATAGATATTTTAGAAAATGGTTCTTTGTTATATAATAACCCTACTGGTAGTTTTTCTCTGTTTCTCAAATTCAAGAGGCAGTACTTACTGGACTCAAAATTCTAACTTTACTTTCAAGCCCAGCACTTTGCTAACAATCTTAGCCCTTGATTGTAAGGACAAACCTTAAGATCTCTTCCCAGCCATTCAAAGCCCAGAGAACAAACAGACTCAGCCCAGGCATTCAATGTCAGGGTTTTCTTTGTGCTCTGATGTCTACAACATAGGAACTTCCCTAACAATTTAAGCTCCAGAAATCTCAGTGCTGACTTCAGGTGAGGTCAAGGCTAATAATATACAGCGGATATGCCTCCTCTCAGTCAGAATTTTTTTGAATAACCATCATGGAACAATTCTTGTCTATCAACATAGGCAATAACACCATCATTGGTGATGTCACAGTGACCAAAGCCACATGTGGGAGACACAGAGCAAACCAATTTTAAGTAGACTTGAAGGATGAAAAGTTTCTTGGTGGCGGCATACGGGTTACTAACAGTTCATATTTATCAATGTGCCAAGCTATAGATTCGATTATCTACAAAATAATAAGTAAATAACAGATGAATTAATGGATAAAATAATAAACAAATTAATAGTAACATCACCAAGAAGAAAGAAGAAAGATTTGTTACAATGTTCCTAGAAAACTGTCATTCATTGCTAGGTTTCAGCATATTTCTTAATGTTACAGATTTGACTGCTAAGTCTAGGCTGTATTCTGCATGGTATACTGGTGTTCCTGACCCTACTTATGAAGGAAATGTTCACAAAGTATGGCCTTCTAACCATCCCATGAAAAACAGTACTTAGACTGTGGAGAGAAGAGTGATCAAGGAACAGGGAGGGTCCTGTGTGCTGCTTCGGCTGAAGCCATCGGGGTCAGCCTATCTGAGAACTGATTGCTGAAGGGTAAGAAGGAAGCCTCCACACAAAGGGGCAGAGAAGGAAAGTGTGTGGCAAAAGCAACACTTAGAAAAAAAGGTGTTGGAGTCATAGCTTATTACTCAAGGCAGAGGACACATTCCACAAAAAGAGAGTAACTTCCCATTATCTAGACACCTTGGAAAGGTGCACTCAAGGAAGATTCCATACAAGGCAGCATTTTTTTTTCTAGAATCACTAGCTCTAACTTTTTATTTTCTTCAAAGACCAATATCTTTGAGTCTCAGCATAGCCTGAACAAGGATTCAGGATTTACTATCCTGGCATTAAGATCTGGAACTTACCCCAGTCTGCTGCTTGGATGCTTTTTTTTGAAGGTCATACAAAGTAACAGACAACGGTAAAGGAGATGGAGGTGCCAGGACTACCTACACAGAATTACAAAAGGCCAAAGGGCTGGGAGGAAGTGAGAACATTAAATAGGCTTAATAGTTGAGACCAGAATACACCCTGAACTACTTACTAGAAGAAACTACAGATACTGCCCTATAGAGGTCACAATGAAGGTCCTGCTGATGATGGAGAGCCAGTATGCAGAGCTTGGGGAAGGTTCCCATCCATTGTCATGACAGCCAAATGCACTACTTTGGTACTAGGATGTTTTCTATTGGGGGAGGACTATGAAATTATCCCAAATCACAAAGGCCAAGTGACAGCACTTAACCTTCAGAGGCAAAGTAGATGTGATTATCAGAATGGAAAGGGCCGGGGAGAAGTCAAACTGCTTTGACCTGAAGGGGTCTACAAAATTGTTTAGAATGTCCCAGGAAACAAGAAAGATGGACAGCCATGAGGATACTGTTCAACTTGAATTAACATAATCCCTACCCCAGCCCTTCACCAAAATCAAGACAGCACAATAGTAAACTTGTTACCATTCATCAAATTTCTGGCCCCAAATTAACTTAAAAGCTCAGAGGCTTTTCCCTTCCTTTTTGAAAATGTATTCTTTCAATCCAATACATCCTGACTGCAACCTTCCCTCCCTTCACTCTTCCCAGCCCCCACCTCTCCCACACATCCATTGTTCCTCTGTTTCCCTTCAGAAAAGTACAGGCTTCCCAGAGATTTCAACCAAACATCTCACAACAAGATGCAATGAGACTAGGTACAAACCCTCATATCAAGGCTGGATGAGGCAACCCAGTAGGAGGAAAAGAGTCCCAAGAGCAGGTGAAAGAGTCAGAGACACCTCTACTCCCACTGTTAGGAGTCCCACAGGAACACCCAGCTACAAAACCGTAACATATCTGCAGAGGTCCTAGCTCAGACCCATGCAGAATCTGTGGTTGTTGCTTCAGTTTTTGTGAGCCCCTATGCGGTCTGCTTAGTTGATTCTGTGGGTGGTCTCCTGGTGCCCTTGACCCCTCTGGCTTCTATAATCTTTCTTCTCCATTTTATGCAGTATTCCCTAAGCTGTGCCTAATATTTGGCCCTGGGTCTCTTCATCTGCTCCCATCAGTTGCTAGAGGAAACCTCTCTGATGATAATTGGCTGGGCCTATCAATCTATGAATGTAGCAGAATTATCACTTAGGAATTGTTTCATTGACATTTTTCTTTTTCGTTCTTTCTTTTTTTTTTTTTTTTTCAATTTTGCCATTCCTTATTGGTTCTAGCCTGCGTCTCTGGACCATCCAGCTTCTGGTTCCTGACCATTTAGGCAGTGTTGGGCATTGGCTTCTTGTGGCTTGGACCTCAAGTTAGGCCAGTTATTGGTTGCCCATTCCCTCAAGCTCTGAGCCACTATTGCCACTATAGACAGGATAGGTTGTAGGTGAAAGACTTTGTGGCTGGGTTGGTATCCCAGTCCCACTACTGTAAGCCTTGCCTGGTTACAGACAATGGCCAATTCAGGCTCTGCATCCTCCTTTATTAGGAGTCTTCTCTAGGGTCCCCCTCAAAGGTTCCAGGAAGTTTCCACTTCACTAGTTTACCACATTGCCCCTATTGGCCCCCCAAATTCCAGTCATCTCTCCCAGTATTCTCTCCCTTCAGTTTCTGCTTTCCCCATCCAATCCTTCTTGTTCCCATCCCCACCTGCCCCCAGTACACCTGCAAAATCTTTTCTATTTCCCTTTCCCAGGAAGATCCATGCATCCCTCCCGTCCCCCAGAGACATGCTTGTTAATTAGCCAGAAGCTGTTTTTAAGATCATTTATCATCACATCATCATCATTCTCTCTCTCTCTCTCTCTCTCTCTCTCTCTCTCTCTCTCTCTCTCTCTCTCTCTGTGTGTGTGTACGTACTTATGGGTGGGTTTATGTACACCACAGTGCACATCAGAGGAAAGTTTTGGGAATTCTGTCCTCTCCTTTAATTGTGGCTTCAGGAGATCAGACTCATCAGGCTTGCACCACAGGTCGTTTTTACACACTGAGTCATCTTGTCCGCCCTATATTCAGAGGTCAGTGATTGCAGGACAGCTTGGTTCCCTTTAGGACAGACCCGATAATAATGCCATCACATATACACCCAAGAAACGTTTCTCCAGTCTATGTCCTGGAATAACTGTGTGAGAGGAAAATGCTTAAAAAATGCATTAAAAAAGTTTTAAGCATAACTCGATGCAGTCTAATCTGATACTGAAGCAAGCATCCCCAAACTGAACCCTAGAACCTCAGATGATGTGAAAGCCATGTTCTTTCCAGTGTATTCTGAACTACATCAGTACTTCAGACCATATGTTGAGTTTGCAGATGCAGATTTCAATTTCTAAGTGTACAATTAGCTATTCTTAATAGTGGACAGTACATGGTTAGTGTCCTTGACCAATGGAATGTGAGTAGAAATTAGAGCACGTTGTAGAGATTGGATCCACCATGTGGCCAAGACACTTAGATAGCACTACATTTCAGGATGAGTGATATTGACCTTGCCACAAAATACTTAGAAGATGAATAGATGTCTGGCCTATAACTGCTATTTAATTCACATATAAAGTTCTTGAAAAAGAAAAGGAGTAAAAGAAGATAACCAACTCCTCTGACCTCCACATGTGTGCTCACACACACAAACTCATTGTGCACACATCCATTAATAAAACTTTGAAAGATTTCATGCATCGTACAATATTAATGATATGACCTCAGTAACACCTGATGAACAGGAATCAGTATGTGCTCTAGATCCGTCAGACTAAATACATGTCAAAGGGGATGGAGATTAACAATGTGAAATATTAGCTATACACCATTTACCATATTTGTGAAGTTGTTAGGAGCAAGAAACGTCTTCTAAAGCTGAGAAATTTTCACATCTTGTACTCAGTATTATTAAAATAAAGCCAGAACACTTGTGTACCATTGTGGATTTTGGAGACTGCTTACTAACTGCATTTAAGAGTACTTTTCCAATTAGACTATCTAGCATCTTAAAGCTCTATCATTTTGAATGTGGTCCAGAGGATAAACAGGGGGGAAAGCTCTGCAATAGTTCTAGACCATTAGTTCTAGACTAATAGGGATTAACTGCCTGCAACATAGTGTCCATGAACGGGCAGCCATGCTTGTGATAGATAAGAAAGTGATCTACAATCCTTTAAAATGAGTAGAAGTGGCATATCTCAGATTATTTCTACAACAAAGAATGATTATTTAAATGGGTAACTAAAATGGTGCTAGTCATGGTACAGATGGAGTGTCTAATCACAAGTTACTAAAGAGAGAGGTCACCATAAGCTTGAGTTTACCAGATTACCTTAATCATAATATTGGATGAGTGAAGCAACAATCTACTAGATCAGAAGTTTTCAGCTTGTGGGTCTCAACCCCTTTGGGGGTTGAATGTTTGGGGGCTGAATGACCTTTTCTCCAGGGTTTCCTAAGACCACTGGAAAACACAGATATTTACATTATAACTTGTAACAGTAGCAAAATTACAGATATGAAGTAGCAATGAAAATAATTTTGTGGTTGGGGTCCCTACAACACAAGGAGCTATGTAAGGGTTGCAGCATTAGGAAGATTGAGAAACCCTGGGTTAGATGATAGAAGGGGTATATTCGGAATCACACCAAGTGAAGTCAATGAGAGAGTAAATTACACGAAAATGTCCTTTAATATAGTGATACTTTTACCAAAATGGTTTCTATGACCTTAGTTACGTGGGACAGCAGGGGGGGGCTTCCTATGAGTAAATGATGGAAGTATAATAAAAACCTGCGATATTGCTCTCTCTTTAATTTGAACTGAAAACAGACTACTTGTTAAATACAGCACTATTTAGCCTTAAAGACTACTAATGAGGGGAAATCTCCAAATGGGAAGCAGTGTGGTTATTAGAATTTATATCTATCTTTGCATAGATGGAGAATTACCCTGAGGTGAGCAATCCTGACAGGATTGTCCATTTTAAAAGGGGATTAGAAGGAACAAGACTTGATCAGAGACAAGGGCATCTGTAAATGAAGCGTGTGGATGTGCCAATGGAAGTGGTCAGAAATCATGTTGATCTTTTAATCTCTCAGTAATAATGTCCACCAGGGAATGCCTATTGCAGAAATGCTTAGTACATGATAATACATCCACTACCAACCAGTCTCTGTCCTTGGTAAACCCTGTGATTAGGCAATGGATTCATGAACTGAGTAGACACCTGTCCACAGATAAAGGGTATACATGGGCTTGAAATTCGGGTCCTCTGATCAAGGCAGAACAAGCTTCCTTTTGCCACCAGCTGTTCATATTGCCAACAGAAGACTTGGCATCTGTTGACATGGTACCATTTCCCACAGAGATCTGTCAGTCACTCTGTTACAGTTTAACTACATCATGTCTAAACCGTGCGAAAACTGTGAAGGAAGGAAAGCAACAAAGAAGCCGCTTCAGCCTATGGCAGGGCAGAATCCATCAATGTGATCGTGTCCTTGATGAGGTACCATTTCATCCTTAAATGAACTGATATGTATTCTGTATGAGCCTCATCCTTCCCTATCTCCCGTGTTTCCCTGTGCACTACCACCAAAATGTCTGACTTATGGACATGGAACTCCATCCACTATCTTCTACTAAAGGGTACATTTGCACTACAGTTATTCCTTTATGTTGTGTGCTTCCTGTGAAGACTTCTTTGGTCTGAATGTAACTGTTTCAACCTTTTATCTCACATTTGAAGACCCCTCGTTCATCCTTCTAGTCAAAGGGAATTAGCCTAAGAAGGATGGCCATTGCTCTTGTGGCTTCTGCCCTTCCCAGCCTCTCCCGGCTGGGCTCATCAGTATGGAAGTGGGTTTTGGCATACCATTATGAGTCCTCCTCCACTCCTCACTGCTGGTGGTCTCAACACTTCAACTCACCACTGAGCTCCTGCTTTGGGCACCCTGCTGACATCTAAACTGGAGAAATCTTCACTATGCATGAACAGCATAATTACACAGACTGACTTCTCCCTTCTGAGATAATTACAGAAATAAACTACATTCTTCCAAACAAATCAAATGTACAGATGAGGGCAAGGGTATCTCGATGGGCTTAGGGGAACTCAAACATATTCTGGCTGTATGCCCACAATCAGAAGCACAGCAAGCCTTTTGCCTTAGCAGGGGAAGGCTTCCTATCAGAACTCTTATGGGAAATTTGTACCAGCAATTCCTAGCCTCATAAACAGGAATCCTGCTGGCAATTTGTTCTGTAAGGAAAACAGAAAAAGTGCTGATGTGGCTTCATCAGGACCTATATCCTGGGTTTCAGCAAGAAAAGAAGTAATTGAAACAATTCCTGACTTGTGGCCTGAAGGGCTTTGCAATTTTCTTATTTCGTGTCTCACAAAAGTTCTGAGCTCAGAATACTAAGTGTAATAAATCTAGTGAATAAAATAAAGGATTATGAATCCGGACAGACAAAGACAAAACAAAATCAAATTCTGTGAGGTTTAACTCATAGACATCTTTGAGTGATAAGCCATGTGGCCTTCCCTCTAGTCTAGCTCCACTTATTTTTAATGATCAATCCATTTTTTTTGTCCTCGCCTGAAGAATCAGCAGTAATGAATACAAGGGAAGATGAGATGCTAACACTGCACTCACATATTTTGTACAGAAGTAAAAATATAAGACTTCAGGAATATCAATGTGATCAGGGCATAGGCAGTATGAACTGAGAATCCAGAACTGAGATAAATCAGGCAATTGTAGATGTCTATCTGGCCAGCAACATTCTGGGCGGAAGATACTAGCAACAAATGAGGTCTGAAAAGATAAAGAATAATTGGCTCTGGTTGGTCTCTGTGAATATCTCACCTTCAGATAGAAACACATGGGAAGAGGTTCAGCGTTGGGACAGAACTCTTTCAAGAACCAACAAGGATGCTGCTTAGAATTCCAAGCAGTCCCCTAAACTAGGTGAAGGAACTAAACAGAGAAACCGTGCGAAAACTGTAAAGGAAGGAAAGCAACAAAGAAGCCACTTCAGCCTATGGCAGGGCAGAATACAGCCAGGCTTAAAGAGATATACAGAGAAAGTAAGCAGAGTCAAAGAGACGCCATGTAGCTGCCAAAGGAGACAGACACTCTGGAAACTTACCAGTAGGCCACAGCCTCATGGTAATGCACAGATTAATAGAAATGGGTTAATTTAAGAGTTAGTTAATAAGAAGACTGGGCTAATAGGCTCAACAGTGTTATAATTAATAGAGTTTCTGTGTCGTTATTTGGGTCTGAGGAACTGGGAATGAACAAACAGTCTCTGCTTAAAAAAGAAATTTTTTAGTGGAAATTTTGAAGCAGGTTTCCTCCAGTGCAGGACTGTCACTGAATTGCTAATTTTCCATGTTTGAGTCCAAGCCAGATTCCAAGAGTACAAGTCTTACTAGAGCACCTTCTAAACTGATCCATGATGTAAGAAGATGTGTACCCTGTCCCACATCAGTAGCTCCAAACACAGCCAAAGTAGGGAGGTTACTAGGATTTTTCTTGTAGCTCAAAACAGAAAGTAACACAGATACCAAAAGTTTCCCCACTGAACTGAGTTTTGAGAGAAATTCAAAGTTTCCTAAGAATTTCGGTATGTTTTAATTGTTGAAGAGAGAGGAACAATCCATGTTAATCCCTGTACTGACACTTCAAATCTCTAATCCAAGTGGATGCTGTTCGTCTGAAATTCGTGATTCAGAGTTTGGGAATAGAAATATCGTACCCAGGCCCATCTGTCTGGACTCACACTCTATGATAAAACAGTCTCACATTTCTAGTGAAGCATGTGGAATGCATACAGCTCTGGATAAAGACGAGGCTAGCATCCCTACATGTGACACAGAGGACTCTAAATAGCCTTGGATGATGTCTTGCCACCAAATGCTTTGCAAAACAACTTTGGATTTTTCAGGATTTGGGGATTTAAGACTTACAAATAAGAGATTACTTTCCTGTAGTAATATTGATAAGCTCTGAAAATAATTACACTAAGAATTTACATATATTATTTTATTTAATCCTCTCAGCAGCCTTATTAAAAGACAACTATTCTAGTTCTCATATAAATGTTTTTAAAAATGACTTAAGCTGGCTAGTTAGAGTAAGAACACGGTTTGAATCCAAGAATTCTAGCATCAGAGGCTGGGATTGCATTGATTCTTAAATTTTAAATTGTATCACTTTAAAATGCCACAATTAAAAAAAGTCACATGTTGAAATCAACCAGACCATGAAAGCTATGGTTTTAAATATCTATTATATTTTCTTCTTCACTAATGGCATAGTGTTGTTCTCAATAGAGAATTAAACTGGGCCCATATATCATTAGAATTGTCCCTAAGAATGGCAAAAAAGCCTTTAAGAATGACTGCAACCATTTCTTTCCCTGATATCAAATGGCCGTCAGAAATGTCCTCTTCTTCCTGATACTAGGGTTTAGAGTTTAGTATGCCTACTCCTTGGACTGACAGAGCTTTTCTTTAGGGCCTTCCTGGTTAGGCCAGGACAGGTACTCAAGTAGATGGAGTCCATTCACACTGGAGAGGCTACATCTTTTTCTCCCATCTACCTGCGCAGTTCAACATTCCCTCTTTGATGCAAGATGGATGATGTAGTCTTCACCTTCATAGATTCTAGATCACAAAATAAGAACTCAGTGGGTTCCTTTGTACACGGGTCATTTAAATAAAGAATGATCATGCTGTATGAGCATGCAGAACTCACCCGCTGCTTAGAAATAAGCAGTCCTGTGGACTTTTTGTCTCCTGGAACAAAACATATCTGTTCAACCTTATTCAAGGAGGAAGAAGAACTGTGTGGGATTCTAGGGAAGGAATTAATTTAAAAGCGTATAGACTTATTTCCTTCCCATTTCAATGTAAAGAACAAAGCAGGTTAATCCTTTCATCAGGATTCTTTCTAGTTCCAAAGTAGCGCTGCCTCTATTTGCATTTGCCATAAACTCACTGTACACTGTTGCTGTATTAGGTGCCCTCCCGAACATACCTCAGTATGCCACGCCATTGAACAGATGGCGTCTTTCTGAAATGTCTTTATCTAACCTTTGTTTGCTAATAAATTAAATGCATGATGCTAATTAACAGAACTCAGTATCTCTCATCAGATGTTCTAACTTATCTTGCGTTTACACTAACAGTACAGAAGATAACTTAGTGTGCTCCGTATTACACTCAGTTTATAGGCAACCATTTCTGTTTAAGCTGATTGCTGCCTGGAAAGGCCCCTGCAATGATTTGAACCATCCCTAAGATTATGAAGCCAAGTTGTGCAGTGGGTACTTGCAACACCCACTACAAACAGAAGAAGTCTACTTTGGATCTTGACTAGCAAGGAGAAATAGGTGAGCATGCAATCTAACTGGACTGAAAAAGTGGAGGCTCAGACCATCCCGGAAGGGCTGAGTGGCAAGCCCAGAAGTAAGAGGTAAGAAGTAAGAGAACTTAAGAGATGGTAATTCTCAAAGAGGGATTTAACAAACGGGACAAAGCAAAGGGCAAATAGATAGTCATCTCTCTCTTTTCTCAGCCAGAAAAGCTTATTAGGTAGTGGAGCTCATGTTATGCAGCTTAGAAACTGGTAGACCCTCTAGGTAATAGCCCAAACCCTAAAGCAGTCTACCGTCCTGGTTATATAATATGTTTAGGGATGAAGCCTTCAGTTTTGCACGTCCTCTCTCTCTCTCTGCTTCATTCTTTTTTATTCATGTTCTCGCCTTCACTACAATTAGTCTACCCAGTAAAATATTAGTTCTAACATTTGAGCACATGTTCTGTTATTTAGCAAAACTAGGTTTTCTTACGTCCCAAATCTAAGAGTTATTTATTTATTATGTATACAGTGTTCTGCCTGCATGTATCCTTGCAGGCCAGAAGATGGCACACCAGACCCCATTCCAGGTGTTTGTGACCCACTATGTTTGCTGGGAATTGAACTCAGGACCTTTGGAAGAACAGTCAGCACTCTTAACAGCTGAACCATCTCTTCAGCCCACACCCTAAATCTATTAGCAGTCCTTTCTTTCTCTTTTTAAATTTTCCCCTCCTGATTTCTGTTTATAACTCCAGATACCCCCCAGAATTTCAGCTCCTTTTCAAGATATTTTACTAGCATCAATTAATTTTCTGATCCTCCAATAAGATATAATTTTTTTTTACTGAAAACAAAATCTCAGTTGTGGACATTTGAATAAGAAAGCCCCCAATAGGCATGCATATTTGAATGATTAGTCGCCAGGGCAGCACTATTTGGAAGGATTAAAAGGATTAAGAGGTGTGGCCTTGCTGGAGGAAGTGTGTCACTAGGGACGAGTTTTGAGGTTTCAAAATCCATGGCAAGCCTAGAATCTCCCTTCCTCTTGGCTAGCAGATCAGGATATATAGCTCTAGCTGCTTCTCCAGTGCCGAGAGCGCTGCCATAATCTCCACCTTGATAATCACGGACTAAACCTCTAACACTGTAAACAAATCCCCAGCAAAATGCTTTTCTTTTCTAACAGTTGTCTTGGTCATGGTGTCAATTCACAGCAATGGAACAGTGACTAAGATACCTATTATTATTGTATCTGGTATATATAATTATGTCCTATGCTAAACATTTGTGTCTAAATGTTACTAAACATTTGCGTCTCCTATTAGAGGTTGAGCTTAATGAAGGTGAACACTGCAGTCTATTAATCTGAAATATCTTTCCACACAGAGTACATATGTAAGAACTTTTCAATATAAGCTAAAGTAGTGGTCCAGGCATGTAAGTGCAGCATTCTAGAGACTAAAGACGGGAAAACTGTGAATTGGAGGCCTGTCTTGGTTACCTGTCTAGACTGTCATGAAAGAATAAAGGAAGGGCAGAATCAGGAGGCAAAAGATGTGTGGAGAGAAGAGAGGATTGGGGGTGAAGACTATGAAATCTTTAATACAAGGTCATCCACACCAGATGTTGCCTAATTGTCCTTACTTTGCTGTTGTTGGTCACACACTCCCACCTGTGCTTCTACCAGAACAGAAAGGGTAGACTCCCAAGTTTACCTGTTATTTCTTACTACTTTTATCCCTGTAGTTATCAAAGCACTACATTAATTTCTTAATATCCAGAAACCCCTTTTTGTCTTTTAAATATAAAAACAAATGCCACATGTCAACTCTTCTTTGAAGCTTCCACTAATATTCCTGGGCCCTCCTCCGATAATTTAATGATCTTGGGTTTAACTTCATTATAACAATTGAGTTTATCTGGCATCACCAAGCTATTTTTTATAAAAGTCAAATATAAATACCATTTTTATTTTTCAAGGCTATACAGTTTTTGTCCCTGCTATTCAATGCTGCATGGCATGGCAGTATAAAATATAGACAACATGAGAATAAATGGGCCAATAAACTGCAAAAAAAAAAAAGGCAATGGATAGACTTAATCAATAGGCATACTATGCCAACTCCTGGAAAAATCCACTGTAATTTTTTTAAATATCAATAAGCTCCTTATTCTTTTTAACTCACAGCAACATTTGGCACTTATTAGGTGTTCAGAAAATATGCATTCCATAAGGGAGTTTACCAACGAAGACGAGTCCTTAAATTTTGATTTTCATATTCTCCCTCTGTGTTTCCAATACAGAAAATTCCTCCTGAGAATGATTCTCTTTTTGCTTGCATCTGTTTCTAAGTGTGGAATTGGCCTGGTGAGATGTAGTAGAGAGTTTCATGCCAAACCCTAAGGAACGTTATTATTTTTGCCAGACAGCTTTCTGCCAAAGTCTGGAATCAATCTTTTCATTACGGGGGTCTTAGTAGATATTGAAATTGTCGCATTTATCTGGCCAGTGAACAATCCCATTGACTCATTCTCCACTCCCTAATAAGGTTTTCTGGCTGTGAAAGGTATCGTTGTATTATTAAATGGTATTGAAAGTACAAGTGGCTACACAAAAGTATACATTTGTGTGATTCTCATTGGTAATTCTTCATTTTTAATTCTTCTACTGTTAGTGATTTTTCATGCTGAAGTGACTCTTTACTGTCATTCATTTCTTCCATCAGCTATTCTGCATTTCCCATTACTTCTGATACCCAGTTTTGGCTGCTCCTGCACATGTGGCTCCATTCATCTTTCAGCCCCACTATGTGACGGTCACTAGAATCGCAGGCAGGGCGACGCATCCCTGTCTATAAGCTCAGCAAGGGAGTCAGAAGTTTAGGGCGAGCCTCTGTCAAAGGCAAGCCTGAAATGCAGGAGAACTTGTTTCAGGTCAGGAAAGGAACATGAGCAAAGGTATTTGCATCTCAAATTCTCCTTCCCTTCTGCTCTTTAAAACCCTCTAGCCTGCTTCTGCCAGTCTTCATTCTCACCAACCTCTATGTTCCATAATTTACATAATGTATCAATTTTCCATTATCTGAAGATCTGAAAAATCAGTTTTGTAAATTCTAATCACAGTATGTAGAAAGATATTGTGAGATCAATGATATCAACAAATTTAACCACAAATAGAGCATTGTGCTTGTGGTTTAAAGACACAAGCATTTGTTGTTTTAGGGATGATTAATATGCCAATTTCTCTTTTACTTATAAAGCTGTGTTGATACCACATAGAGGGAAAAGCATATGGTAGTATGTGAAAGGCAGACTGTGCTAAATATAATAGTCAGATGAATTACAACAAAAACTGGTGGGATAATCAAATACATTAGGTTCATATTTAAGGATTAAGACATTGGCTGTCGTTTTCTGACAATATTTTGTAGTAACCTCATGTTAATCAAATCCAATCTTAAAGAGTCTTCACATATTATATAAATAGAAAAAAGTTCTGACTTCACTCATGGATTCCAGTAGCTTTTCCTTACAAGTGTGATTTGAGTGACAGTTATTTTGATGGAGAAAAAGGTCTGAAGACCAATAACCCCTGAGGTTTCTTTCAAAACATCACAATAGCTGATGTCACCCCAACACAGCTAGAGAAAAGCTGAGACCAGAACACCCACTGATCCATTTGAGATGCTTGGGAGATTTTAAGTGTATCCAGTAAAACAGTAGGAAGCTGGAAGAATGTGTCTGTGCACCAGTCTTTGATATTTGTAGGAATAAGGAAATGTTCAATAAGAGAAAGTACAAGTGATGTTAGCATTGCTGAACGTTTGCTGAAGAGATCGTATGATAAAATATTGACTTCGATTTTGAAAATCTTCTATCACGACATGTAGTATAAACACCTCCGTCTTCAACAGTGTGGTGAGAGAAATCCCAGCCCTTGAGAAGATGAGAGCAAAGACTTTTCAGAGGAGACGATAACTTGAGAAGTATTTTCAGATTTGGCAATTAGGTTGTTAAAGAGAGAGAAGTGAAACGTGAGTGGGTGGGTGGGAGTCAGGGTGTTTTGAGCTGAAACACCATAGTTTAGAGGTGTAGGAACTAGAAAAGAAAGTGAAGTTCTGTATATTTGTACACAGGTCCTGAGACAACCCCGCTTCAGCTAGAGGTTGAGAAGTATGTTCCTCTGACAGGGGAAGGCCAGTTCAGGCACCCTCTTCTAATATAGAGGGTAGAGGAAGGTGAAGGTCATGACAGGGAAATCTACAGAGATAGTTGAACCAAAGCTCTTCAGAACTCATGAACTCTAGACCGACAGCTGTGGAGCCTGCATGGGACCAAACTAGGTCTTCTGCATGTGGGAGACAGTTGTGCAGCTTGGTCTATCTGAGGGGTCCCTGTTAGTGGGACCAGGGTCTATCCCTAGCGCATGTGCTGGCATTTGGAACCCATTCCCTATGGTGGGATGCTTTTTCAGCCTTGATGCGGTGGGAGGGACTTGGTCCTGCCTCAATTTAATGTACCAGACTTTGTTGACTCCCTTGCACTTTGGTAGGGGTGGACAGAGGTGAACTGGGGGAGAGGCTGGGGGCCAAAAGTAGGGATGTGAGAACTGTGGTAGGAATGTAAAATGAAATTAAAAAATAAATAAAAGTATCAAACCAGAAAAAAAAGAAAGGAAATTATGGTCCTCATCCCTTGCCACCTTGAGGAAGACCCTGAGGCTGTACTGATGCTACAAATATGCATGAAAAAAATATGGGCTACCATAGGGGAGCCTTTTGGTCATGGGCAACGGTTTGCATCACACACTAGTGGTACTGAGTGCACCCAAATGGAAGGCAGAAGCTTAGGTCTTTGAAGATTTCTTGGAAAAAGCATGTCAAGGGGCAAACACAAGACAAGATGCCTGAAAAATGACAAGGAATGAGACAGAAACATGAGACAGAAATAATTTAAAATCAAAAACCAGTAATCAATATTTTGTAACATGGTAAAGGTGTTAAATTCTTCACAACTCTTAGTTCTTGTATAAAAGTAGGAGCGAATACTTTAGAAATGAGGGCATTTCTTTTGAGTCCACAGGTCTATGACTTTATGCCTCTGAACAGTTTAATGAAAAATTAAAAATTCAAATCCTCTTTTTTCTTATGCCATAATTCACTTTCCTTTAAAAAAACTATTTTTAGTAGTCTTTCAAACCTCAGATATTAAATGCTTTACTTTAATTAGCTTCAATCAATATTGGAAACAAATGAGATGTATATGGAAGAGAATTGGCTGACTAAGTCCAATTAAAAAATGTGATGTGCTTGAGTTATGGAGTTATGAAATATCATACATTAACTGAAAAGAGAGATTAAGATCTGTGAACCAAATAGAACATAAAGGCACATTGTTGAGAGAATAAGAAAAGAATTCAGAACAATGTTTATAGAATGGTATAATTTATAAAAACAAACAATTTTGAAGCAATCTTCTGTGTATTCTAACTAAAGTCACAACCCATGGATTTTCTGCTCTTCAGAAATCTTATTTCAGGAGATTCTTGAGAGCTCAACCCACCCTGCAGACTTTGCAATGTCATATTTAGAAGATAATAAACACATGTAATACTTGGAAATCATTTGAAGGTAGAAAAGAGGGGTTGGACGTCACCCAGAAGAAAACATAACTCAAAGAATAGTGGGAAAGGAGCCAAAGCATTGAAACTCCAAGCATGACTGTCAATAACTCAGACTTTAGCCTGGATAGCCCCCAGTTCTCTCTGAATCAGAGCTTCCTCCTTTGACTACAGATGGGCGATATCTAGAGGAAGACCAAAGCGCCACGTCTTACGACACTGAGATGCTTCTGGATTGTGATAAAATAATCGTGATGTTTAGCACAAACATTAGAACTGTGGATTGAAAAAAACGTCATGATTTAAATTATTCGGATGCAATTGTTCAGTGATTCATAAACATGACCTTCCCTAAGTGACACATCTAGAGGTTGACAGTGAACCAGCCTCGCTGGGTCTCCCTCCCATTCTAGGCCTCCTGAATTCTGGGTGGAATATGATTATTCTAACTACTCCATGTCTAGTGTGTGATAGCATATCGGAGAGAATGCTAAATCAAGACTCTCAGAAAATGACAAAAGGATTGATTGACAATCACCAAATTATGCTTAGGAAAAAGACCCATATATTACTTAAGCTCTATACTTAATGGTATCATTTATAAGTGATTCACAGTGGATTCTAGCATTGTCTATGCTTTCTCTTCACAAGGTAGTTTGATGCTAAGTCTTTGACACAGTGGCTAGGGAACAAGTCTCTGGATTTGTCTTCTAAGATTATCACATGGTTGGCTTGGGGGTGTCCACTTCCAGGAGTAAAAACTTTTCACCAAGTCAGAGTCCTTGCATGAGAGTTTTGCTTGATGTTCTACACTTACTTGCCGATGTACTCATGCCTGCTGTCCAGCTCTGACTTGAGAGTGTCTGCTACATTTCTGTTCCCCTTGCATGAATCCTGGCTCTGTGGTGATCTCATGTAACCTCGTGCCCATGCTAAGTCTTCTTAAATCAATTGGTAGAGCGATTTTTCCTCTTTAGAGTACAAGTTGAAATCAATCTCTCTTTTGCACAATGCAGTATTAGCTCCAATGTGTAACGGGAATTAGTATTTCCTTCGCCCTTTTTGCATGTAATAGAATATTAATTTTAGTTCAGCACAAGGCAAACATAATATTCTCTATGTGTTGTATGTGACTGGTCTCAGGCCAATGTAATACCTTAACAATTCACATAACCTCCATGTTATGCCCCAAAGAGAAGGTGTGTGCCTTACAATTACAATTTCTTCATCTCAGTAACTGAAATATGATAATGAAGGCTTACACAGGGATGGGAATAATACTTAGAGATAGCTAAAAAATGAGAGAAAACTTCAAATTATGAGCCCAGGGAATATAACCACATCAACTCTATCCTATTTCTCTTCCAAAGTTAAGGTCTACCTTGGTTAAGTGAGATTTGTTCAGTCTTTACAGAAGCATGAAGCTGTGTTTTATTGGTCAAAATCTGGCACTTATCAATTGAGTAATGGTATATCACAAGTGAAAAGAGACAGCACCGGCTCAGTGGTTGGACAGTGGATTGCAAGTCTGTAAAATTTTCATACCAGGATTCTAATATCAAACATTAGATAAAACACTGCATTTGTTTCAAGTGTCTGTTGCATTTGCCCCAAAAACTGCCCCAGGAGTGAGTATCAGACATACCAATACAAATTCATCACTTTTCAATTCTAAAGACCTAAATTACAAACTGGAACATACTGGTACAATGCAAAGGTGTGAACAAGGTTGGATTCTGTTTTAGATCTAGGAGGTGTCTTACATCCTTGTCCATATGAGTTCTGGAGGCCTCCTATAGTCTAAGACTATGGCTTCTTCCTCCATCTTCAAAGAGAGGGACAGTAGATCAAATGTGTCTTTTATCGAATCACTTTAATCTCTTCCTTCATTTATATTCAAAAACACATGTGCTTATAATGCAGCCACCTAGATGGTCCCGTATCCAGGATTAGTTTCCTATTGTTAAAGCAGCTAATTAGTCACATGATTGCATCCATTCCCTTAATTCCTCTTTGCCATCTGAGGTAATGTACACCCAGTTTTCAGGAGGGCACGTGCGTATCTTTGTTGGGGGACATGGTTGTGTCTACCATATCTCAGGCAGCAACAACTTGAAAATCAGAGCCCATTCTGGGTCTGCTAGAAGAACATGTTGTACATTTTCATATCCGTATATAACAATGGTAAATAAAACAAACTACTAAGTCTTGCTCTTTGAAAGATTACCAGTACTGTGTATGTAGGCCCTAGTTTTCTCTCTTTTCCCTTTGACCTGGAGAAGGGTTCTGATTTTAGAGTCTTAGAACTGAGGAATTAATAGTTTCTCCACTTGGGTGATTCTGAAGAAGCAACCTCCTCAGGAGACAAGCTGGCAGCGTGAGTCAGTGTTTTCTGTCAGACAATAGGAGAAGGCACTCTGGCACATATCTTAAAAAGGATATTTTATTCTCATAAAAAAAATCTCTTCTTAATGGATTGAGGCCTCGGGTACCTTAGAGAAAAGGCCCAGTGGGGAAATCCAGATTGCCAAAGCCGGAAGTGTCTGTAACTGAAATTTTACATGTCTTTGAACCTGAAGTAGCAGATTTGACCACGAAGGAGGATACTCTCTCCCGTGTCCACTTCAGACACAATGAAAGAAGTCACAGAAGCAAAGGCTAGAACTTGTGGATAGGCAGCCAGACAGGATAAATGAATTGAGATACTGACCTTGATTTAAAAAAAAAATCAAGGTAGCACAGGATTAGTAATTAGGGTAATATTTTAATTTAAGTATTTCATTAAGTAAATTTAGCACAAAATTCTGCAGTGAACAAATTGTTCTTCAAAATGCAAACAATGACAAGATCAGTACCAGTGCCCTAGGAGCCGTACTGGAGCCAGAGGAAAAAGGAAGAGACAATACAGATCCTGTCTTTATGAAAAATTGACAACTCATTCATCACAGAGCCTTTGCCTTCATTTTATTTGTTTAAAAATGTTTCATCAAATTACTTTTACCTTGAGGGGATATCAGAGAAGGTAATGCATAGTCATGAACAGGATTAAAAATGTATTGTACGTATGAGAACGTCATACAAGTAGTAACAGATATATGAAAGTGAAGGTTTGCACTCGAGTTCAAACTCTAGCACATATACAAAAACACACTCAGTAGTATACAAATCAGGTTTCAAAAATAAATCACTGAGATGTGTATACATGTCCTGCACATGTGTATACATGTATGTGTGTGCATATGTGTGTCACCTTGTGCCGCCTTCTATTTTGTACCTTGGAAACTGCTTTGTTCTCTTGGCTGGCCATTCCTTGTGGTCTGACATCTAGGAGAAACACAGAAAGGTCTGCCAAGACAGCAGAATGAGGGGGGTCAGATGCACTGTGAAAGAGTTTGCTCCACTTCAAAATGAAAGAGCTACCATACAATGAATGTATCTCCCTTAAATCCTGTGGTGAGGCCTAATCCCTAGGCACCTCAGAAAGTGACCATATTTGGGACCCAGGTCTCTAGAGGCAAATATATATATATATATATATATATATATATATATATATATATATATATATATATATATGTGGGCCCCTTAGATAAGCAGTCATCCAGAATGCCTGTATTCTTTATGTAAAAGTGAGAGACACTGTTGATGCACCCAAAGGAAAGAGAGCAGGCAGTCTACGTGTGGTGTTCACCCGCAAGCAAACGAGAAAAGCATGAGAAGAAAATGGCACATCAATACCTGGGCCCCAGATTTTTACCTTCCAGCACTGTAAGAAGATCTAGTTCTGTTGCTTACAGGTCTCTGTTAGTGGTACTTCGCTACAGCAGTCCTACTTAATGTACACGAGTCCTTAGGATGCCTGTTCGGACTTGGTTGTGTGATGTTTTATTCTTTTCCGGGGGTGCCCGCCACCCAGCTCCCAAAGAAATCACACATGGAGGCTTATTCTTAGTTATGAATGCCTGGCCTTAGCTTGGCTTGTTTCTGGCCAGCTTGTCTTACCTTAAATTATTCCATCTACCTTTTGCCTCTGAGCTTTCTCTATTTCTGTATACTTTACTTCTTTCTCCACCACATGCTGTGTAGTTGAGAGGGTGGCTCCTTGGTGTTCTCCTGTCCTTGTTCTCTTGGCTCCTCTTTCTTCTCGGTCACCATTCTCCTTTTATTTACACTCTCTGCCTGTTAGCCCTGCCTAGCTTTGCTCCTGCCTCACTATTGGCCGTTCTTCTCTTTATTAGGACCATCAGGTGTTTTAGACAGGCACAGTAACACAGTTTCACAGAGTTAAACAAATGCAGCGTAAACAAAAGTCACACACCTGAAAATAATCTTCCCCAACAAGTACTCATCACTTTTTCTGTGTGAGAAGACACAGGGATTTGTTTCTAAGTTTTAATTGCAGTTATGGAGGTTTGGGCTGTGTTCAACTCACGGTTTATATGCTGTATGCAGCCAAGAGAAGTTATGAACACAGGACAATGCGAAGCCATGAGCGTAGCCCTTGATATGTTATCCAATCCCAGATGATCAGGCCCCTAGGCATGTATATATGAACAATACTAAATGGACTCAGTAGGTTGTATTTGTTCATATGCACATGAGTGTATACATATAATAATTAAAGGATACGTCATGAATTTGAAAGGGAGTAGAAGGATTTGGAGAGGGGAGAGGTTGAGATGAAAATCATGTAAATACAGTATTCATGCATAAGATTCTCAAATATTTTAGTTAAGAAATGAAATAAAGCACGACATTTTACGGGTGTGTGTGTGTGTGTTTCTAAACATATATTAAAAGGGTTGGACACCATTGAATGGAAGGTAACATAATAGGCTGTTCAGTTTCAATATGCTGGACCACGAACTGTACCTTCTCCTGAAGAGGACTGTGATTCACCTGGAAATCTGAGACGCCGAGTTGGAAGCAATCACTGGTGTGTCACCTTCAGAGAAGATATCTGTTTGTTTTCAGAGAATAGAGAAGGGCGCATAAGAACATCAGAGTGGGCCAGCATTAGAATTACTACAGACTCCCACCACCTACAAATTATTGTTTTTCTTTTCTATTCTTTGGGGGGGGGCATTGTTTTTTTGTTTGTTTGTTTTGGTTTCTTGAGAGAGTGTTTCTCTGTGTAACAGTCCTGGATGTCTTAGAACTTTCTTCGTAGATCAGGCTGGCCTTGAACTCACTGAGATCTACCTGCCTCTGCCTCCCAAGTGCTGGGATTAAAGGCATGCGCCACCACCACCTGGCTAACACCTACATTTCTTTAGTAACAGAACCTCAAATCTCAGCTAAACTGAAGGCATTCAATAAAACAAAAGTTTAAATGGTATTGACATCTATATACTTAACAAGAGATTATACATAGAGACGTGTGTGTGTCCAAATGCAAGATCAGGTCCTAATTAGAAAACGGAAGCCCCTCCGATTTTCCTTCATCAAGATGTTTCAAGTGTTGACCTCATGATTGAGACGTTTTCAACTGTACAAATAAAGTCTGCTCTCACTATTCAGCTCAAACCACAGATGTCTTTTTCACCCAGTTTGCACCAGCAAGTTTAGGCAAAAACATATCAGAAATATTCCTGGCTATGTCCCTAAATATTCAGCAAAACAAGCTAGATGTTATTCTTTTCTGAACTTGATTTGAGCAATTTTGGTAGTTCAAATTATACTGAATATAAAGTGATTAAACATCTCAGGCAGCCGTTAGAGTGGTAGTTCAGCAGCTATAAGATCTCGAGGATTAAGACCCTGGAGAAGAAAGAAGCATCTCTCTGCGTAACATTTCATGTGTGAGCAGCTGGGCTTGGTAAGCTAGTGTTGAAGCAAGCAGGACCAAGGCCTTTTCTCATTAGCAGCATGGCCACCTCACCCTTCTGTTTCCACTCCTGATCTGTCTTTATAATACTGATGGGTATAAATCAGATCTTATTTCCCACTCCTTATGTACTCTCTTGCTTTCTTACTTACAATTAGAACAAAACCCAAGAATATGTGTTTCCTAAAATGTCTATTTCTACTCTCTGGTATTACTCCCCATTTTCCTGTCTACACTCATTTCTATGTGGTTTCATCCACTTCACCCTCCTCTCTGTCTCTCTCTCTGTTTCTTTCTGTGTGTATGTGAGATAGATAGAAGATGATAGATAGATAGATAGATAGATAGATAGATAGAGATAGATAGATAGAGATAGATAGATAGATAGGTAGATATAGATAGATATAGATAGATAGATATAGATAGATAGATAGATAGATAGATAGATAGATAGATAGATAGATAGATAGATAGATAGATATAGATAGA
>NC_022029.1:1992982-1997128 GCF_000317375.1 Microtus ochrogaster | reverse complement strand
AGATAGATATAGATAGATAGATAGATAGATAGATAGATAGATAGATAGATAGATAGATAGATAGATAGATATAGATAGATAGAGATAGATAGATAGAGAGAGATAGATAGATATAGATAGAGAGAGAGATAGATTAGATAGATAGATAGATAGATAGATAGATAGATAGATAGATAGATAGATAGATAATAAAAACCTCACTCCTGCATCAAAACCTCCCAGGATTCTTTTTTCCTAGGTATCTACATGGTCCTTTTCTTCATTTTGTTAATGTCTCTAACCAAAGGGCACTGGTTCAAAAGTACCAATCCTGAACAATATCTATCATTGTCACTCATGATAATGGTGCCAGACATTGTGGTAGCTAAGTTACGATTATTCACTGATGGCATTATTTTATGTGTTTATATATTGACTTAATAAAATCATCAGTTTCAACCACCAGAATAGAGATTCTGTGAGGGCAGGATAACTGTATATCTTATTCTCAGCTTCAACTGTAGCATATACTAGATGTTCAATAAATATTGGCTGAATTGGCAGATAAACAGTTGAATATAAAAGTAAAATGAGTTATTATGCTTTTTTTTTTTGCTAGATTCAAGTATCAAAACACCACAGGCACTCTTTACCTAGAGATGAGCCTTTTGGGTTCAGAACAACCCAAACAGAATTTAACAAATAGGCCTCACTCGGTTCTATTTGCATTGCAGTTAAAAATGAGGGACATGCTCTATTCTCTTTTTTGTGTCTTGGTTTTTTAAATGTGGTGTTTAATTCTAGCCAGTATGCTTAGCATATGCAAGCTCTGTGTTGAGCCTCCTATCCCACCTTGGGGATTCTCAAACAAACCAGGGCAGCATTATTAATCCAGTATCTACAGATGCTTCCCTCACACCTTGCAGATTGTCAAAGAAAAATGACAGATGTGCAGTGCCCAGCAGCCCCTCAAGGCAATCCACGGGGTTCTAGACTAATAACTTTCAGAGAAGCTGTTGTTGATCAAAGCAAGCCTTACAGAAAGCAGCATTGTTTGGGAACAGAGATAGCTTGATCTGTATTGAGCTCCACGTTGTGAAGCTAATCATCTCGATTTTAAAAATGCTTATAAAAGAACCTTACAAGTTCCAAAGCATATGTCAGGGGACATGCTTCCAAATGAGAAGGAAATCTAATCCCTTCTAGTTGCTTTTCTGTTGCCTTGATAAAACACATTGACCAAAAGCAACTTACGGGAGGAAAGGATTTATTTGACTTCATTTGACACTTCCAGGTAGCAATTCATCATTGGGGAAAGTTAGGACAAAACAAACTTAAGCAGAAACTGAAGGAATAACCAAGGAGGAATGTTGATTGCTTTCTTATACGGCCTGGCCTGGGACCACCTTCCTAGGAGGCAGAGCTGCCTTCAGCAGTCTGAGCCCTCCTGCATCATTTAACAATTAAGACAACCCTCAAAGACATGGCCATGGGTCAATATGCTCTGGGAAGGCCTGTGGTTGAATTTCTCTTGTTAGGTGACTATGTGCTGTATCATAAAGCTAACTTGGAGTCTTCACTCCTTGTCAACTTGGCACACCAACACATTACTTTTATTTTTTTTAGTTTCTTTTCTTTCTTTCTTTCTTTCTTTCTTTCTTTCTTTCTTTCTTCCTTTCTCTCTCTTTCTTTCTTTCTTTCTTTCTTTCTTTCTTTCTTTCTTTCTTTCTTTCTTTCTTTAACTTTTTATCCTTTGTCTCCAAGATCTCACATAAATTCATTTATGCAATATAAAATGTATTTTAGATGTCTCAAAGTCTTTACATTTTTCCAACGTTTTAAAATCCCAAGATCTCTTTAAAAGTCCAAACTGTGGGATCCTATAAAATCAAATATCAATAACATGCTTTGCTATTCCTAAAGGGAAGAACTGAGACATAGAAATAAGGATCAAAACCTAAGTCCAGCAATGCAAATCAAAATCCTGTAACTCAATGCCTGGCATCTTGAACACACTCATGATCTTCTGAGCTCCAAAAGGCTTGAATTGCCCCCACTTGGCCAGCTCTGCCACCCCCAGTACACTTAGTTTATCTTGTGGCCTTGGCCTCACTTCCTTCCACACCACGTCAATACCTGTCGCTTTCTTAGGCAGATATCACCTTGTCCTGGCATCATCAAGATCCTGAGGCTTCTACCACAACTTCATCAATATCCTTTCATGGTATCTCCTCAGGAACATTGACCCTGCCTTTCAATACCAGCCATCAGCCACTCTCCATGACCACGCAATCTTGTATCTCTCATCTCTTCATAACGAGTATCACATCGACAACTCTTACATATCGAGACGTAGCTTTGGCTCCCTTGAATCACAAGTACTATGTGGTGACTCTGGGAAAAGTAATTTCCTATTGCCCCAATGAAGCATGATGTTTTCCCCTGAACTCTGGTCATCAGTGGATTTCTCAGCCCCAGATGATCGGTACAGACAGACCATTTGCGAAAATAGCCTCTCTTCCTCATCTCAACAGAACCTTTGCTTTCCTCTGCAACGTCATGAGCAAGGCTTCCACTGTCTGCATTTTTCGCATCATGCTTATCTTTTAAGTTCCCACGAGAACAGCTCATCAAGTTGTTCCCATAACACTCAATGGCTTTTCCAGCCGAAAGTTTCCAAACGCTGTTATGTTTCTCCAGCAGAAAAGTAGTACAAGTCGTAAAAGACACAGGGGTCAAGTCTATCACAGCAACACCCTGCTTCTCTGGTACCAATTACTGTTCTAATATTGTTTACGTTGTGTGATAACGTACTCTGACCAAGAACAGCTTAAGGGAGGAAAATATTTACTTGGCTTGCCCTTCTATGCCACAGTTCCCCGTTTCCCTCAATGAGGGAAATCAGGGCAGAAACTCACGCAGGATTTTGGGACAGAAACCCTGGGGATGCTGATAGTAGACTCACTCACAGACTCATACTTAGCTCATTTCCCTCTTCATTTTTAGTTTATTGGGGTTACTTACAGGAGTATGGGTGAGGTCTTCGAAGCGCATGGGTGGCTCAGAGGCAGCTGCATCATCAAATAGCTTATCCCTTGGGTGTCTTTTTTATACAGCCTAGGACCATTTTCCCAGGGATGATGCCTCCCATGGTGGTCTGGACCCTTAAACATCAATTAACATTCAAGACAGCCCTCCACAAATATCTGTAGGCCAGAGTCATCTGAACAACCTGCCCAGTTGAAACTCCCTTCTCACCCTAAGTTGATAGTTGAAGCTAGCAAGAAGACAATCTTTGCTTTCTGTACTTTCCCACTCAGGGACAAATTCTCACAAAACTCTATATGTGTGTCAAGAATATGTCTCTTTGAAATTTAGAAAAGTGTCCTGAGTTTGATTTGCCATTTGAAATATCACTGTGGGGCTTTGGTATTTTCTGTACAAAGCAAACAAAGCAGGCTACATGAGAAAAAAATAACGTACTATTAAATTCCTTGGATATGTGAATGAAAACTAAATTAATAGTTGTGACAGTTGTCATATGTTCCTTGATTAACAACTTCCAAATTTCAGATTTTTCACACTGTATATATTTTGGTGCCCAAGTCTTATTACACCTAAAATTTATCTCCTTTTCCCCTGTTTGACTTCTGAGTTCTGTGTTTGAAAATCTGCTGGGCAATGATGGCACGTGCCTTTAATTACAGCACTTGGGTGGCAGAGCCAAGGTGGAGCAGTGAGACCCCAGATCCTGAATTTCTTGTAAACAACTTGTTTTCCCCTGATCTGAGTGCCTACAGCTGCTCTGAGCACGAGACCTTCAGGAGTTCCTGGTGTCAGGAGAGTGGTTTCTGGTGGGTTTGGCTGGAACGTGGCTATCTGAATCTGCCCCTGAACACAATAAAGGGGGGCTTTCTTAACCAGCGTTTGGAGGTCCGTGTGTCGGTCTGTTTCTGCGGCTGTATTCTCAACCTTCAACCCCCTTGCCCGAAACTTGGTAACTGAGTAATAGCGCACAGAGCACAAACACGGGGGGTGGGGGGTGCACGGTGCGCGGCAGATCTTGGTGAGTTTGAGGCCAGTCTGGCCTTCATAGTGAGTTCCAGGACAGGATCCAAAGCTACAGAGAAACCCTGTCTCAAAAAAAAAAAAAAAAAAAAAAAAAAA
>NC_022029.1:1991245-1992882 GCF_000317375.1 Microtus ochrogaster | reverse complement strand
AAAAAAAAAAAAAAAAAAAGAAAGAATAGAGAAAAGAAAAAAGCATTGCCTTGAACTATACGTATTTGAATTCTTGACTACTTTATCATTCCTAGTCATTTATAAATTCCCAATATTCCAAAATTTTAGGAGAAAATTCCTAAGTTGTTCCCTTGCTGGTGGCATAGCTCCAGCCTGACTTTGCGGTCTCAATTCTGAATCAGGTGTCCTCCTCTGTTGCCATCAGCCTCATCATGAGGTTACAGGGACCCACCGAGGAAAGTGAAAATGGGCTCATCTGGAGATTGGCCTCTCTTTGGGTTCTTCTGTTGGATGCCATTATATTTTCTGAAGGCCAAAAATTTGAGCTCTAGGGAGAGAATTTTTTTTTTTTAATTTTTGGATCTTTTCAAATAATGTGCAAATGCCCACAACATGAACACATTTTATTAAATAGAATTTTAATTAAAGATGAGGCAGGGTGGAGGGGTAGGAGAAGCCTTGCCTCTGGTGAGTTGTGGATGACTGTGGGAGAGATATCACCACGGGAATAGTAGGTGGGTGGTGCTATCTTTCAAGCCGGCAGAGTTCAAAATTGTCCTGGGGCAGACTATCAAGGAATCTGGCAGCTGATTGACACCACAATTCAGGGTTCACTTGGCACTTTGCGGGGGGGGGGGGGTGTCTTTTTTTCCTAGCAGTGTTTAGGAAGGGAAAGGAAGGGAAGCTCACAGGAACTTAATCATTAATGGTGTCATGGTGGAGCCAGTCTGGCAGAAGAAATGAGAGCCTTGTTAGGAAGTAGGCATGGCCTGTATTCTTCTGGCTTTAACTGTAGGTGCAGACACCTTGTTAAGACTCTTGCCTCTGCACAATTTTCCAATGGCCCTCCGTTTGCTAGAGATACCTCCCACTTCTCTTCACCCTGGTTGACATCCTCGCCTTTTGCAGAATACCAGCCTTACCGGTGAAATTTCTCTCTTGGAAATTCTTTGAGTTATCCCTAGTTCAAGAAAAAGTCCAAAAGATCAAAACGCGTGTCAGTACTTCACTCAGAAACTTCTAAGTGGACCCACATGGAACTGATGACAGCCTCGGGATTCAGCCTTTAAAGTAAACTTCCTCTTCGAGTAGGCATCTTACCTCAATTAAGGGTTATTATCTTCTTAGGTGCTAGCATCTCTACGTTCTTCTAGGAAACGAATCAAATATATTTCTTCTTTTGTGTGTGGAGACAATGGTTGTATGTGAGAGCTACTGGGACTGAAGTTTACTCAGCAACAACTATTTAATATATAGTTACAAATTAATTTAATCCTTGCAAGTAACCTGTCTCTTTCTAATACTTCAATTTTATAACTTAGAAGTCTGAAAACAAACATTAGTTATGTTTGGAATATAAATCAAGGTGAGTTTAAGTTCTTGCCAACGTACTACTGAGACTTGAGGTTTCAAGGAAGGCAAAAGGAGGATTACAAAGGAAAGAAGAGCATAGAGCTCCAATATTACTCCACTTACGCCAGACCTTATAATCTAAATCCAGAGCCCATAGAGCCTACTTGGCCTGTCATGGAGGGCAAGTGGTATGCAAATACTTGAATTTCCTTGAAGAACTGTGTGTGTGTGTGTGTGTGTGTGTGTGTGTGTGTGTGTGTGTG
>NC_022029.1:1983236-1991145 GCF_000317375.1 Microtus ochrogaster | reverse complement strand
AGAGAGAGAGAACGAGTATCTACTACATATATATGGGTGCCTCCAAAGGCCAGAAGATAACATCAGATTCCCTAGAGCTAGAGTTACAGTGGAGTAATCACTGAGACATTTTTTTTTGGTTCCCCAGAATTTGAAATCTTGATGTAAAAACTTTATTAGTGACCAAGGAATTCACATCATACCCTTTAAGGAAATTAAGATTCAGAAAGAGAAATATTCCTAGCCAAATTCAAACTTTTTTTTCAGTTCAAATACATTCATTTTTACTAATGTATGTGGTCATACTTAATTTTAACAATTTTCAACAGCAGAGCTAAACTCTACAATTCACACATCTTGACTATCACTTCAACATTCTTTTTATTATTGTACTCAATCTTCCTCAAGTAAAAAATCCTCAGAGGTCAAATTCTACTGTGGAAGAAAGGACTGAAGTCTCAGAGTAGAGATTTCAGAAATCCTAATATCAAGCAATGGGTACTTTGAAAAGACTTCTTATTATAGTAAAGCACAAATCCAAATTGTTACGGGATGTGGGAGAGGAGCAGATTTCCTTTTGACTCCCATGCCTATCTACTTCTTTGCATAAGGAGCATGGATTAAAAACGGGGCACTTACTTGTTCCGCCTTCAGTCACTAAACTTCTGAGCTACAATTTAATCATCTATAAAATGAAGACAGTAATAATACAGAGGTTCCTCATTATCTCAGTTTTATTGTGTGTCTGCACCATAATGAGGCTGCGCAGGAAAGAAAAAGCCATCATAACATGAAAATATTCTCTAATGCTCTAATGAGTTGATCATTTATAAAATTAGTCTGCTCTCCACATCCCTGCTCTCTGAAGATTCATATCTAGATCTAACCATTAAATCAATGTCTTTGATCGTTCGTCTATAAATACCATGCAAATCCTTCGCCAAATAGAATACTAAGTCTCAGGAAGGCTTCTGAACTTCGAGCAATAAGAGAGAGTATTAATGGAGAGCAGTGTGAATCATACTCGGTGCAACCGGCATACAAGGATTTGGCCTACTTAAGCCGCTCAAAACTGAGAAGAGAGAAAAAGATAAGGCCGGCGACAAGGTGGAAACTTGAAGGCGAAAGGATTTCACTATCAGAAGAATAAAAGTCCTTGGGAAAGCTGATTAAACCTTGTCCAGTGCCCCACAGCGATCTCCTTTCACACGACGTGTTGTAAGTTAATGAAACATGAAAGGGTGTGGCACTGCGTTCTCGCACAGTTTGGCCAGAATTATGTTCTTTTAATAAAACCCATTATTTCCAATAGTCCTCACTCGTGGCCATTATAACTAAAAGTATTTAAAAAAAAAAAACAACGACAACTTTTTTTGTTACTTTAATTCCATTTTCAAAGATAAAGCCTTAATTGAGTCATTTTTCCCTTTCAGAGCATGAAATTTTTGTTGCAGTTTTAAGTTTGTTCCTATGTAGTGAATAATTATCTTTGCACAAGAAAGCGCTCCTTTATGCACAGCACTTCCTATTGTTATGGGAAACAAATGAGATGAGACTTGCAAATGCATTTTGGGAATTCTAAAGTGCTGTATTAATGGTAGAATTTACTTTGTTTCTGAAGAACGTTTTGTTTACGACGTGCAAGTCACTTTCACCTACTTTATTTATTTTGGTCCCCCAACAACTGTTGGAGACAGAATGCATCATCTCCAGACTAGAAAAGAAAATAAATCGCTTCAAGGTCATACAGCTGGTAGGTGGGTTAGCTATACTGGGATCCCGAATTCTTTTTCTCTTTTCCGGGATTTTCTTTCTACTCGTTTATACTATAAGAATCTTACATTTTATAATTCAGGGGTAGTCATATATCTGCACTCCATAGATTCGACTTGACACATTAATTTAAGAAGTATTTATTGGCTACCTACTTCCCATTATATGCCAGTCTGGATTCTCGGAATACAAGGGTAATCATTTTGAGCAATGTGTTATACTCATACAGGCTGCATTCTAGCAGTGTATGGCATACTAACAATGAAGCCAATAATGTAGCAGAAAAGAAACCTTGTTGTGTCTAAATGTTCTCTAAATATCCTAAGTGACAGAGAGTCTGCCACAGGCAGAATATTGTAGCACGTTGCACAAATCAATTCGTGTAATTCTAATAATAACTGTAAGAAGTATTATAATCTTCATTTACTAAAGGAAAGCAATGAGAGACAGTAATGTCCAGTAGCTGCCTCTTGTCGCCTGGTGAGTAGTGGAAGACCAAGCTTCAGCATTCATTGATGTGCCAATGGCACTCTGAGAAAATAACAGGATAGCTAACCGTTTGCTACAGTTGCTTCCTGCATTGTTTCATTAGCAATAGCACAGTGCCCAGATTTTATTGTTTTTATAAAATAGATTGTCTTAAACAACACATTTCTCTAGTTTTTTCTTACAAACAGTGATACTAGGAATTGAAACACATCACATAAGAATACATTCTGCCACTGTTTTCACAGCTGTTTAAGTTCTTGGCATCTCCATCGGGATTTCCTAAAAACTTTCGTTAATATTGGCGTAAGTACTTGTCGTCTGTAGAACAATAGTTTACTCCCCAATAATATCGGAACCATCCCAAGGAGTTCTGCAGCCACTGCACCAGGGAAAAAGGAAAACTCGGGAGTACAGAATGAACTGGGGGCTGCAAACAGCTGATTTCAGGCTAAGTCCATCCCTTTCCAGATGCCTACTTACTTACCATTCCTTCTGTGACCCTTGCTTATCCTGAGATCTGCAGATCAGAGGCAATGATGATCGTACTTCCAATTAGAACAAAGGGTAGCTCTCTTGAGTTGCGTCATTAATCCTTTCAGGGACATTTGTATTGTGTTACTTATTCTGTAGCCTAATGAGGTATAAAAGAAAAAGCTTTTTCCCTTTTCTGTCTCTAAATGCAGGTCTAAATAATTATTCCTGCTACCAGAAACTGGAGTTAATTTGAAATAAAGATTCAGCTGGAGAAACGTTTGCTTGTCTGAGCAGTGGAATCAGCTGTGTACAGGCACTGCCATAAAGCTGCCACCCTGGGCTTTTCTTTTTACAGTCTGTGCCTCAAGTCTACAGTTCCTTTACCTGGTGTATGCCTGCTAGTTTGGATGTGCACTAGAAATTGTCCATATCTATGCACTAACATGAGTGTGTGGATTACAGCTACTACAAATGACAATAATTGCATTGATTAAATCATTTTCTTGTTCAATAACAAGCATGCCAAATTTATATTAGGGCTGGATAGGCAGAGCATTGGGAGACCATTGTCACCTTGAAAGATTTAAGCATGTATTTGGGAGAAGCAAGGAAGGAGAGTTAAATTTAAAAGAAAGGCTTTGCAATTGAAATTCTGAAAAATAAAAGCCTGAGCAGTAGCTTTCTTTACTTGCTTCCTGTGCTTCTTTCCAACTGTCTTTAGTACTATCCTCATTCGTTAGAGACTGACATTCTAGATTTATCTTCTGAACACCAGAGGTGTGACACACACAATAAGTAGCACTGAATGATGTTCTAGATGTACTTGCTTGAGGGGATGTATCCTTGTACTTGTTTGAGAGAAATTTTGGGGGGGGGAATGCATACCAAAGGGATTTTTTATGTATCTTTCACCTTTAAAGTATATTAAAGATTACCTTATGATAAAATTTAGCTTGAACACTTGTTAAGTACAAGAATGCTCGTTAAGTGTTCAAACCACCCAGTTTCAAACCTAAAACTATCTTAAAGAAAACTCAATATGCTTTGTTTATATTGTTACATCATTTCTTTGTGAAATAATATTTTAGTTATAGCTGTAAAAATTTCAAGAATTACAAAGAAAATCAGTAATTTTGTTCTTTAAATCTGCAAGGATTAGACATCCTAAATATTTTGAAACCACATAATGTAGATTTAAACTTTAATGACAAGTAGATAAGCAACCAAATTCCTACAAAACTTTAAATTATTGTTGTTGTTGGGTATTCACCAGAAAGGACCACTCAGATATGGATATAGAAAGTCTTTATTAGGTGACTTGACTACTTTGGGTGCTTGGAATTCTCAGTGTAGCCGTGAGACTTCCTCAGGGTGAGCTTTTAAACACAAAACCATGTCCTGGGTTGAAATACTTCAGTTAACAAGAACATTTAGCCAAAAGTAGAGCTACGGAAGCCAAAAAACATCATTAGTACCTTTAGAGACTTTTCCAGAACTATATAGACTTTAGCAGATTAGGTCTTTGTTTTCATGTTGGCAGGTGGTGCTGTCTACTGCTCAGTTTCACAGCCTGAATGCCACTTCCATCATGGAATCAGTTGTGCTAAGTAAGGTCTGGGACCCTGTCACACTTGTTGACTATATTCCTCAAACTACAGAGCTAAGGCTAATATTGAGCACATGAAAAATAATGTTTTTTTAGCATAAATATGGAAGCAGATGATCAAAGTCAATATGGATGAACAGATAAATATATGGAGATAGGCAACAGAAAGATATGTAATATATAGACAGATATCTGATTTGTGCTTAATGAAGACAATATTAATATTTAAACAAAAAACAGATGGAAGATGCTCCGAATACTGATTGTATCTTTTAGCTCATGGGGGAAATAAATCTTTATGCAGCCCTTCTATTGCCGTACTCTTAAAACTCAGGGAGAGGGGATCTTTGAAACCTTGAGATGAACTTCAGAAGGAGAATGGAGAAAGCTGAAAGAAACGCTAATAGCTTGGGAACAAAGTTAACTCTTGGGGAAAAGGGAAAGCAGGAGAGGGGTGGGAGCAGAAAGAACCATACTAACCATGGCACACTTGGTGGAAAGATTGAGGCGATTAGTTCATTTTTGTGATTTTTCTGACATCACCCCTATCTCCACAAACTTTCAGTAAAAATGTGCAACACAGAATCAACCAAATGCCTCATGGAAGTGCCTTTTCCCCTGTCATTTTGGTGACAATGGAAAGAGGAGATTATTCTCAGTCTCTGTATCCTGAAATGTGAACAGCATAGTTAGCAGAAAAAGAAAGTCCTGACACTGATCCGTTGGTACAGGAGCAAGATCTCAGTACCCATGGTGGATCTTAGGGTGTATGCACGGATCTGCCCATCGTTCAGAACACAGCACCCAGTCATATATGAACAAATGCAGAATCTACCAGAATTCAGTGTATAAGCTTTGAGGACAGCTCAAAGTTTAGCTTACATCTGAGCAACATACATGCTAAGGAATTACTATGCATATCCATATATATAACAGCTTTAGACATACAATAAGCACATATTCCCATTTGAATCTTTTCAACTATGAGATATAATATAGATACAATATTAGGATTTGTTTATTTTGATGATAGCATTTGGTCATGATCAATTTATTCTGAGTTTACTTAGTTGTTTTTTTAAAGATTTTATTTATTTATTTATTTATTTATTTATTTATTTATTTATTTATTTATTATGTATACAGTGTTCTGCTGGCATGCCTTCAGGCCAGAAGAGGGCACCAGATCTCATTATGGATGGTTGTAAGCCACCATGTGGTTGCTGGGAATTGAACTCAGGACCTCTGGAAGAGCAGCCAGTACTCTTAACCTCTGAGCCATCTCTCCAGCCCTACTTAGTTGTTTTGTTTGTGTTGGGCAATGGGATGGGGAGATCTGTGGTCATGGTGAATGTTGAAAAGATATATAGTTCTTTTTCCTACAAAGGATACAGAAATGTCCTAGACTATTACTGTATAATTCTAACTGTTCCAGCATCTTTCACCTCAACTTCCCACCTAGACCCTAAAATAACAAGGATGGAGAGACGGCTCAGCAGTTAAGAGCACTGCTGAGCTCTTCCAAAGGACCTGAGTTCAGTTCCCAGCAAGAACTTGGTGACTCACAATCATCTGTAATGAGATCTGGGGCCCTCTTGAGGAAGAGACCTGGTCAGTTGTCCTCATCAACTTAGATTATGAAGCCCAGTATGGACAAGTTCAACAGAACATCCTTACATGCCGCTCATGCATGCTTCAGCATGCCCCACCATGCTAATAATTGAAAAAGAGTCAAACATGTATGAGTTGCCTGTTGTCAGTATCCCTTGTTCACATCTACCCATGGGGAATGCATTCAACTCTAGTCCTGTATCCTTGAAGTAAACCAATAGAGGTTAGGGATAGACATCTCTGAACATGCAATCCTGTCCCTCTCAGTCACCACTGGTAAGAGTCACCGATTTACTTATGGGCAGCTCTAACTTTGACTGCACAGTTCGAGACCCAGTAAAGGTGCTAGAAAGTGTAGCTGTCACCCAAGATTGACAAAACTTTTCCCCAATTTATGCTTACTAAAAGAAGGCTAGGACTTTGATCCCTGTCATCTTACTCCTGGAAATGTTCTCAGTGGCTTCCAAACTTGTGCTAGGGGGCAGAAGACGTATGATTAATTATTAGCCTTAAAAGCCAATGGTACAATCTATTTCCTCTGAGAACTGTGCCATTACTAAAACAGAAATAATCAGGTAATTGATGGTGACTGCCTTGCAGCTATGCCTTGGATGTCATTTCTAAAAAGGAAGCCAATTTTCTAAAAATGCATGTTAAATGCCGTACACAATTGATTCTGTATGCCAGTTAGTCAAGAAGGCTATGACTTAGGGAGCTATTCATTTTTATTTTACTTCAATAAATGTTAAGAGCTTCTAAATCACTTATAACAATTAAGACAATTAACTGTATGTGGACTGTAATGTTGGAACCTCTTTTGATTTCTGATTTTTTTTTGTACTAAAATTCACTTTGATGAGGCACACACCAGAACAGCAGTGTTCTTGGTTCTTTTTTTCTTATGCAGTGAATGATCCTGTTGAGTTTAAGTTTCTTATTTAAAATTTCTGAAGTAAGAATGAAATAGTAACCCTTCACCATCTTTCACAAAGTTGAGAACTTCTGACAGATCTTGATTACCAAAAGGCTTTTTGAGTTCTGTGTTTCTCATCAAATTAATAGCTGACCTCTTTCACTGAGCATTCTAATTGCTAACGAAAAGGACTGAATCATGGGTTATGTTGGTGATTTGAATATATACAATTCTTCCCTGAATAGGTTCAGACTATTTCATTTTTTGGCACAGGTTTAGAATATCTCTCTAGAGGAGTACGAGAAGGAAGGAGCAGATCTTAAGGGAGGATGGAAAAAGAGCATGTAATGGAATACCTTTGGCATGAACACAGAGGGGGTATTATTGTGGCAGAGAAAAAGCAAAAGAGGAGTGTGGCTCTGCACCCTAAGCTCAGAGAACATTGCAGATAAAGGGGTAGAAAGATTTCAAGAGCCAGAAGAAAGAGTTTGCTGTGATATTGGTCTCCTAAACGTGTCAAAAGCTACACCCATAATCTCGCCAACGTGACTACCTTGATATGCGATGAACAGGACAACAATAGACATTTTAATGTGGATAAGGGGAAAGCTCAGGAGGCTTCAACCCTCCACAAAGAGCACTAGAAATAGTCTTCCCCAAGGGAGAGCATGTAAGTTAGTTCTCCAGTCGCAATTGGTAATCCCTGAAAACAGGCATACAAGCAACATATAAACAATTATTTTAAAAAGAGGCCGTGAATTTGAAAGAGAGCAAGGAGAGATATATGGGAGGGGGTGGAGAAAGGAAGGGGAAGGGAAATGATTTAATTATATTATAGTCTCATAATAAAATAATTTTAAAAAGAGGAATGGGGGAAGAATAAGTAGACGAGGGAATGAATAAGAACAAATCATATATGCATATGGAAGTGCCACAATGAAATCCAATACTTTGCATATTAATTTTAAATTTTAGTGAAAAACATTTATTTATTTATTTATTTATTTATTTATTTATTTATTTATTTATTTGGTTTTTTGAGACAGGGTTTCTCTATGGCTTTG
>NC_022029.1:1963202-1983136 GCF_000317375.1 Microtus ochrogaster | reverse complement strand
TTTATTTATTTGGTTTTTTGAGACAGGGTTTCTCTATGGCTTTGGAGCCTGTCCTGGAACTAGCTCTGTAGACCAGGCTGCTCTCAAACGCACAGAGATCCGCCTGCCTCTGCCTCCCGAGTGCTGGGATTAAAGGCGTGCGCCACCGTCGCCCGGCTGAAAAACATTTAAAAATGAAGTATCATTCTAAAACACATGAGGGACAATAGCAGGATGAAACTGACATTGATTAAGCACTAAAGGCTGGGTACTTTAAAACATGACTCCTTCATCTTTGCAACAGTCTGTTCCAGTGCTCTTAGCTTTAGTTTATACCAGTGTGTCCGTCCCTTCTGTGTGATGTGAGACAGACAGAACCCCAGAGCTGAGGAGCGTGAGATTCCGGATGAGCAAATTTCAAAAGACCTCAGAAAACTGTGGTTTTATCAGTCTTCTCCACATAACCCTATTGTTTGCGGCACGTGGAGTATATTGCCTATTGATTACCATGGTTATCTTTTTAAATGAAGAAGCCAAAATCAGGAAGGCTTGATAGCTTGTTTTAAGTCACCTATTCTTAGAAAAGACGGGATGAATGCTTTTGCTGTTGAGAGGAAGCAACCCTGCTTCCCAGGAATGAGAACACAGTTGAGAAAGACTGGAAATGTGAGACAGTGGCATTATCAGAGAATAACATTGTCAGGGGATAATCATGGAAACAACAAATACCAAAGAGCCTTTTCATTCTGGTGAAGGCAGAATAGATGGTATCAAACCCATGCTCTCTCCAGAAAAGACAAGAGGACTGTGTAAGAGATAAAGAAAACAAATTATCTACAGACGCTGTTCTACAATCAACACAGAGGCCTAGACACTAAAACAGAAGCTGTACAAGGTAAATAGCACATTTACGCCACTCTCTCTGGTAACACTTCTAACCCACACCACAAAATCAAAGCCCAAGACAAGGGCAAAGGTCTCACTAGATAAAGCAAAACAGGTTGGAATCTGGAATTTCCAAAATGCTGAGTTAGACATGTTGTTACATAGGAGAAGTCAGAATTAAAAATCTCCAAAGTCTACATAAATATTCTCCCTAGGACTCCTGACCAGCTTCTGCTCCGTACGTTGACAGGGCAAGACTCCAGTGTCTTATGTCTTAGTCAGAGTTCTAACACTAAGAAGAGGCACCACATTCATGGCAACTCTGTAAAAGAAAGCATTTGTTGGGACTGGCTTACTTTCAGAGATTTTAGTCCATTATCAGCATGGCAGGAAGCGTGATGGCACACATGGTATTAGAGAGGGCACAGAGAGTTCTACATCTCAGCGGGATGAAGGAAGAGAAAGTGTGCCTGGCCTGAGCATTAGGCACTCAAAAGCCTACCCAAGTGACACACTTCTTCCAAAAGGGCCACACCTCCTCCAAGAAGACTACACCTCTGTCAAATACCACTAAAATACCACTAGTACCTAATGACCAAGCATTCAAGTATGAGAAATAAGGGATATTCTTATTCAAACATCCACATCCTGCCAGGGGAAAAACCAATGGGAAGTTGGGGAACTGAACAGAAATCTGAAGGCTTCAGGGTGTTAAGAAAATGTATATCAGGGCCAAAGGAGAGAGAATGTTGTGAATATCTCAGGGCTTCAGTTAGAATTCTAAAAAGACAATGGATATATATATATATATATACACACATATATATATACATATATATAATTTTTCAATGGAATATATGTACATATATATATATTCAATAGAATATATATACATTTGTGTGCATGTTTTCAAACCGAATGAGGTCTGAAGGCAAACTAGGATGAAGGATCTTTTCCAACAGCTTCTTCCCTCTCTATACAAAATTTAACTGTCTCTACAGGATGGTGGTATGACTGAGGATTTCCAAAATTTACCATATACTGTGTAGAGCGTGTAAAGCTAAAACTTGTGAGGAAACAAGGAATAGTGATTTTGCTGGTTAGTTTTATGTCATCATGACACAAGCTAGAGTCACTGGAGAGGAGGCCGCATCGACTGAGGAAATGCCTCCATCAGATCCGCTGATACAAGAGAGCCCAAACCGTTGTTGGTTGTAACCATCCCTGGGCTAGTGGTCCTGGATTCTATAAGAAAGGAGGCTGAGCAAGCCATGAGGAGAAACCCAGGAAGCAGCATGCCTCCATGACCTCTGTACCAGTTTCGGCCTCCAAGTTCCTGCTCTGTTAGACTTCCTGTCCTGACTTCCTTCAGTCTTGAACAATGATATGGAAATGTAAGCCAAACAAACCCTTTTCTCCCTAAGTTGCATTAGTCATGGTGTTTTAAGTGACTAAGATTATAATAATAATAAAAAAAGCAAAAACAAAGCAATCGGTGGTGGAGACTCAGAAATATTACAGATAATAAAATTAATGGAAAGTCTTCAAAATGATATATTGCTTTCCTACATAATATCAAAGAGGAGACAAAGTGGATAAGATTCTAAAATACTCCAATAAAATATTTGAAAAAATTAAGACTTACTAACATTAAATGTCTATGAATACAATTTATAAAATTAAAATTTCATTGTATAAAGGAAGAATTACATAATAGAAGGTAAGGTTAATGAATTTAAAACTATTACATTATAAAACAGTATATTATAAAGAATACAGAAGGAAAATAAAACCCAGGGAGTACCTAACAAGCCTTAACATTCTTAATGGGCGCTCCATAGGATGAGAAAAATGTATAATGTTTGAATAGAAGCTGACTGAGAAAGTTTGTGTTTGATAGAAGACAACAGACAAGCTCAAAACATTTAGCAAAGTCCACACAGGATTTAAAGGTCAATACATATTTAAATAGATTCAAATTGCTTTAGCCAACAAAAGAGCATGCCTCAATTTTAGAGACTAGAAGACAAATTAACTTCAAATGAGCCACAATAAAAATGACAGTAAACTTGTGACCAGAAACTATGGGGGATAATAAAAACTGGAACTGGCAGCCTTGACTTCCTGCCGAAAGTACAGCACAGACCAAAAAAAGATGAGAAACATCTAAAATTGAAAGAAATGCAAAAGCTGAAGGAATATACTGTCAAGAAAGGTGTATAAGAGAGTACGGAAGCACAGACCACTACAGGAATAAATAGAACATATCAGAAAAAAAAGGTGACAGTTCCATCTTCCGTCAGTCTACTCAATAAAGCAGCACCCAGGAAGGAATGTATTTTTTTCTTTTTCTATTTTTATTGCTTCTTTAGGAAGTTTACATATTGCACCCTACTCTCACCCATCTCCCAGTTCTTCTGCATCTACCCCTCACCCTCCTAGTATCCCCCAATGAAAGCTAAAAAGGATAAAACTGAGATAAAAATAAACAACAATAAAAATTTAAAAAGAAACTAGAAAAGAAAAAGCTTTGCTCTTCCGTCTTTTCCTCCTCTCCACTGTCTCTTTTCATCTTGGTGGCCCCGGGAGCTGCTGTGTATCATGCAGTATACCTTTGGTCCAAGCAGCTTTACTTGCAAACGTTCGTTGTGTAATGAGTTGTTAGTCAAGTTCAAGACTTCTGGCCTTGGCACACAACCAATAGTGGACCCACACCAACATTCTTCTCTGATATCCTGCTTTTGCCAGGAGTCATAGAAGTCCTATGGGTCCTATGGTTATGGTTCCCCAGGATTAGCTCTTTCAAACACTCCTGCAGGTCATAGGTTGGGTAGATGGTGGGATGTGCCAGCTTCAAGCCCAGGAGGTGTGCCTGGGGCGTCAGCCGAGTTTGTCCATACAGGTCTCTAGGACCATTCTTCTCAGGTGAGGTGTGGAGCCAGCTCTCCCATACCCATGGTGAGGGGTCAGTTGAGCTTTCCCAAGTTCAGGGGTGGAGGGTGGAGGTGGGTGGGGACGAGGGTGGGGTGGGGGAGCAGCTCTCCCACTAGGGGCAGGACTTGGCTTTCCATACCCGGGTCATAAGGTTCTGCTGTCCCAGGGCATGAGAGGCTCAGGGTCAGCCTCCTGTTTGGGGAAGGAAGGGGGTCAGATCAGTGAGCCGTGGGCAGGCCCTGTATTTCAACACAGGATTCAACACATGGTTTGCCTGAACCTCTGTGCTAATAGTCAGGGTCCTGGTCTGGGTCCATGGCCCTACTGCAGCCAGGGTCTATGTTGATGTCAGTGGCTCCTATTATGAGCCAGTTAATGATGGCTATTCAATTAATGTTGAAACATTAATTCAAATCTTTCTATTATCTGTACAAGGTCTTATTTTGTGATGTCACTGAAATTGACCCAGTCCAGGGTATTTGTTGCATGCTATACAAGCCAGAATTGAATCTGTTAATTTCCAAAAATTAATTTTCATTATCTCAGGTACTGTGACATAAATCAGCTTGTTTTCACAACAGATTTTTGTCACATACTCTCTGAGAGTCCTAGAGAAAGAAAAACAATACGAAACTGTGGTTTTATTCTGTAACCATAATCAATGACTATTTGCCAACTGAGGACAAAATATCAGAAGTAAATTCTTCAGACTATAAACTCAGGGGCACCAGGAACTATCCAGCCTTAGTCCCTCTTGCCTCAGCAAAGAACTCTGAGCCTTTGATCTTTAACACTTGAAGGTTAGTGTGGAACTCTGTTCCCCTTGGTTCCTACTCAAGTATCATTAATTGATGCTTCACCTTGTAGTTGATGCTACCTTGCATATTAGAGAAGCAAACACTCAATCAGCATGGCCCACTCTTGAGAACTTATAGTCTAATTGGGAAAAGCAGAAAAAAATGAAAACAACTATATGGAGTGAAGTGTTGTAGGTGATGTAACAGATTGACCAAATCTAGCGTATTGGTCACATGCTATATGCCAGAATTGAGTCTGTTAATTGCCAAGACTAATTCATATCACCCCAGGCTCTGTTACAGACATCAGTTTGTTTTCACAACAGACTTTTTGTTATATACTTTCAGAGAGTCCCAGAGAAAGAAAAGCAATAAGATTATATGAAAAAAAAAATGCACCCAAGGTTGATCGAGAAAGGTGTAAAAGTGTATATGAGGGGAGATGACTGATTTCTACATTTTGAAATCTGGGGGTCCCCTTGACAAAGGCCATAGTGAAGGAAATACAACTGATAGAGGGGGCAGAGAAGTCAAAATTGCTACTACATGGTCTACCTACTCTTCAGATGAGATACATAGCATTCGGACTCTGAGCCCTGCACTATCTAATATGGTACATGGGGTTTACCTGTGTTCACTTACATTTAAATTTGGTCAAATAAAAGGTTTACTTCCTTGATTACACTAATCAAATGTGACACACAATTTGGTATATCTATTAGATTTTCAGCACATTTAATAGCTCATCTATTTAGCAATAACAAGCATACCGATAAAAGCTATCAGGGAAACAATCTCATTCAAAAAAGCCACAAAAATATTTAAATATGTATGAATAAGCTTAAATACCCAAGAACAAACTTAACCTAGGGAGTGAAAGACCTCTACAGTAAAAACTTTAAGACACTGTAAAAAAAAAAAAAATTGAGGAAGACACCAGAAGACAGACGATCTCCTATGATCATGTATTGGAAAAATTAATCTTTTGAAAATAGCCATCTTACTAAAAGCTATCTACAGATTCAGTGCAATACAAATCAAAACATGAGGCGCTCTCTTCACATACATAGACATAATATCAAAATTTATATTGAGACACAAAGCAATGGTTAGTCAAAGCAACTTTAGCCAAATGAACACTGAAAGAGGTAGCCACACACTTGACTGCAAGCCCTAGAGGGGAAAAACCCAGTATGACACTGGCACAAAAATAGGAATATAGGTCACCATAGTAGATTAGAGGAATCAGACACAACGCCATATGAATACAGTTATATGATCTTCAACAAAGATATGAAAAATATACATTAGAGAGAAGACGGCATCTTCATCAAATGGTGCTGGGAAAAACAGGTTTCAATGATCAAGAATGAAACTACATCTTTGCCTCTCACCAAGAACAAAAATCAATTGCAGATGGATTGAGGACCTTAGCATAAGACTTGAAATCCCTAAACTGCTAGAGGAAAATGTAGAGAACTCACCTCAACTTGTAGGCACAGAAAATGACTTTTTGTATAGGACTCCAGTAGTACAGAAAATAAGATAAAAAAAAATGTCAAGTGGGATCTCCTTTAATTAAAAGACTAATGTAAAACAAAGAAGATTCTGTGTGGAATGAAGAGGCAGCTTACAGGTTGGAGAAAGGGTAGAGAGTTCTTTCAAAAGGCCTTATGGTGGGAAAGCTGGGATAGATCTGGGAAAAATTAGGGTGGGTGAAGATGATGAAAATATGTTGCATGAAATTCTCCAAGAATCAGTACAAATAAAAGACTAGTCTAGTCCTTCAGGTCATATCCTTCCTTTCTATTGACTTTGCCTTGACAGAACTAATTCTCAGGGATGTGGGAAGGCTGGGATGCATCAGGCAGCTGGAAGATCAAGAGGAACAGAAACGCTCTATTGCTGGCCTACAATCTAAGCTACTCCTGATAACCCAAGGTCTTTGCAGGTGTCTTCAATTATTATACTGTCTTCAGTACTCCCTGGGGGCATTTATACCTGGAGCATTTATCTTTTTTTTATAATTGCTTCCATATCCTGAAACTAAAATTAATTATCGTCGTTGTTACTATTCACAATGCAGTTGTTTTCTCAATGTTGTGTTGTAGACGGCCTAAAGATTTCTAAAATAAAACAGACTTCCATAAGTAAGCTGAATTATTTTCAACATTTCAAGTCAATTGGTTGCTCTGTTTTTTAGTTTTAGAATAAAGTGCAGTGGATTTATGGCTTCTCTTTGTCTTTATTTACAGGCCTCTTCATTTACTTAGGAATTTATGATCGTTTTGAGATCGTTGGAAATCTGATTCCTGGTTAAGTTAGGCATTATAATTTATATCTCTGACATTTATTATAAAGGACTTATTTTTATACAGCATCTATTTTATTTTCAAACTAGTAACTGGCAACATTTGCTCTATTGCAGAGAAAATGTTATATGAAAAATACCATCTATAGCCAATACTGTAGACATTGTTTATGAGCTAACTTTGAGACTTTCTGCAGTGCCAGTAAATATATATATGATATTCAGAGAGGTTTGCCAATCTTGTAATTCTAAAATATTGTATAGTTTATCACATATCGCTATATGGAAATATAGCATAAAGACATGCACTTCTAACTATCATTTTAAATACATCTTTGTGATTAACATACTTAATGAGCATTTATTTAACCATACACTAGAAACTGCTCTAGACATTAAGAAAATAGTATAATCTACACTGCCACAACATAAATACCTAGGAGGGGTAACATGCACAAAGTTCACTAGGAAACTTTGAAAATAAGCTATGCAAATAAGTGCTAAAACCAAAGAATAAGTAACTAATATATTGTCTTGCATTGTCTAAAGTGCAGCCTAGATTATGTGTGAACCAATGTCACACTGAATCTAAGAATAAGCTAAACGGGAATGACATTCAATTCACAGTGATAATACTCATAACTAAATATACCACGTGTATTTAAGTGAAGAGACCACTACATCCTCATCTCATATCTTGAAGTCTTCAACTTCTTTTTTTCTATTTTATTTTTTAAAAGAAAACAAGCTTTATTTTTTTCATCTTACATATCAATTCCAGTTCCCTCTCCCTCCGCTCCTCCCATTCCTTCCACCTCTCCCCTCCATCCCATCCCTCATCCATGCCTCAAAGAGGATAAAACAGATTGCTTTGGAAAGGGTCCAAGGCCCTTCCTGCTATATCTAGGCTGAGCAAGGTATCTGTCCAAATAGAATAGATTCCCTAAAAGCCAATACAAGCAGTAGGAATAAGTCCTGGTGCTACTGCCAATGGTCCCTCATTCTACCCCAGCCATACAACTGTTACCCATATTCAGAGGGACTAGTTTGGTCCTATGCTGGTTCTTTCCCTGTCTGGCTGGAGTTGGTGACCACCCATTAGTTCAGGTAAACTATTTCAGTGGATTCCCCATCATTGTCTTGACCTCTCTGCTCATATTCTCACTTTTCCCACTCTTCAAATGGACCTTGAGAGCTCAGCCCAGTGCTCTCCTGCAGGACTCTGCCTCTGTTTCCATCAGTTGTGGGATGAAGATTCTATAGTGACATTTAAGATATTCATCAATCTGACCATAGGGCAAGACCAGTTCAGACACCCTCTCCTCTATTGCTTAGGATCTTAGCTGGGGTCATTATTGAGGATTCCTGGGAATTTCTCTAGTGCCAGGCTTCTTACTAATCCCATAATGGCTCACTCGATCAAGATATCTCTTTTCTTGCTCTCATCTCTGTCCTTCCTCCATCTCAACTATTCCATTCCCTCAAGTTTTCCTCCCCGTTCCCCTTCTCCCATCATTTTCCTCTTCCACCCTCCTTTCTCACCCTACTCCCATGCTCCCAATTTTGTCAAGCAATCTTGTCTATTTCCCTGTACCAGATAGATCTATGCATGTTTTCCTGAGAGTTCACCTTGTTACTTAGCTTCTCTAGGATCATGAACTATAGGCTCAATCAATGTCCTTTGCTCTATAGTTAGTATCCATATATGAGTGAGTACATACCATGTTCATCATTCTAGGTCTGGGTTACGTCACTCAGAATGGCTTTTTCTAGTTCCATCCATTTGCATGAAAATTTCAAGATGTCATTTTTTTTTTCCCCACTGAGCAGTACTCCAATGTGTAAGTGTGCCACATTTTCTTTATCCGTTCTTTGGTTGAAGGGCATCTAGGATGCTTCCAGTTTCTGGCTATTACAAATAATGCTGTTATGGATATAGTTGAACAGATGTTCTTGTAGTATGATTGAACATCTTTGGAGTATAATCCCAAGAGTGGTATTGCTGGGTGTTCAACTTCTTGAGTACATTTTTGACAAAGCTATTCTGAGAACAGGCAAGATTTAAAATCACAATCCAATGGAGGAGATCTACATTGAAAGTCATTGTCTCAGTCCTTTCCTATTGCTGGGTGATTTACAAAAAATATAAATGTATTTCTCACAGTTCTGATGGCTATGTTGATGTCAGGCCTGTCATATCACCGAAGGCCATGCAGATGCCCATGATCTGTGCTGCAACCTGAAGGATACCCACAGACTCTGCTGCCTCGGGGGACACTCATATTGACATGAGTGGTCTGAGCTACGACCCATTGTCAAGTTGATGTCCTTGGTCCCAGGTGCCTCTGAAGGCCTTGTCTGGGTCAGTGATCCTACTGCAGTCCTGTTGCCAGAAGACATGATCATATTTTCTGGAAGCCCATGACCCGTGCTCCCACTGACAGTAAGATGCAAGGATGCCACATCAGCAAAAATATCACAGCAGACACACAGTTGAGAGGGAAGGGCGTGGAAGGATTATATGAAAGCCTGTGCCCCAAATCCCCCTTCAAAAAAAAAAGTTAACAGCCTAAAAAGAAACTTATTGACGAGAACTCTCAGGAAGTGTGGTAAGGATGCTGAGGTTAGCGCCCTACAGTTGACAGCTACTGGTAGGGGTGTGGGAGCAGAACGACTCAGTTCTGCAAATTGGACTTTTTAAAATTTTGGGGGGGAATCACCATGGAGGGAGCAGACATGGAAGGACTGGGAAATGAGAGGTGATTTCGGTGCATTGGATTCCCAAAGAATCAATAAAAATAAATAAAACATAAAGTGAAGTTGCAGGTTGCACCCTGACCCAACGGACTGAGTAATTTGAAATGTGTGAAGATCACTCCCATGAAGCACCAGAAACGCAGTCAGGGTATGGCAGCTTATGACAGGCCAGGTTCAGCAAGTGCCAGTGGGAGAATCGAGGTGATGCAGACAAGGTCTGAGTCCTCCCACAAACATTTATTCTTTATCTGTCTTATTTTTCAAAGATGTCAAAAATTGCTGCAGTACTCTAAATAGTACAAGCATAATTAGCAAAAGTTCAGTATTTTTCTCATAGTTGTTTCGTTTTACAAAAGTTGCACTCCATGAAATGTAGAGATTTAGTATGTATAGCCAAGAGATCTTTGATAAATTAAAGTATGTGTACTCTCCAGACCTTCATTAGGATATATAGAACATTACCACCATGCAGAAACTTTCCCTTAGACCCCTTGCCAATCTGTTCCTTCAATTTGATCACCATGGGCAATACTGCACTGATGTTTTTCTACCCTAGATTAGATTTTCCAGTTTTAACATTTTATACAAATGGCATCTTAGTCAGTTTACATCATAAGTATAAAATTTCTTTTGCTTGGAATAATGTTCTTGACAAATATTCGTGTTTTCGGGTGGTAGGCATTTTGCGTCCATTTCTGGCTAATATAAACAGAGCTGCTATTGATGTTCATGCACAAGGTTTGTTTTTAACATCATTCTCCATGAAGTGTAAATTTGTAGAAGTAGAATTTCTGAGTTGCAGAGTAGATATATCTTGATTTTCATAGCAAGATGAACAATAACACAGCAATCTTTCCTGCTCCTTTACCCAGCAGGCGCAAAAACATGCTAACATTTTCAGTAACCTGGATGAAAAATCAAGACATTTTGCTAAGAGAAAGACGCTGCCAAAGGAAGACTAAGATGCTTGATTTCACCTATGCCAGGTGTCCAAAATTGTCAACAGAGATCTGAGAGACTGGTGAAGGGTCGGGAGAGAAAAAAGTAGGAAATTGGTTTCATCTGGTCTATTGGCTTTCGATTTTTTTTTTTCTGGCTGGCTTTTTATGTAGTGCTAGCTGGCCTAGAACTTGCTGTTGTGAGAAGGTTTGGCTTTCAGTTTGTCGCAATCCTCTTGTGTCTGCCTTTAGAGAGCCAGAATTGCAGGAATCATGCCAGTACACCCGCAATGGGGATTATTTTGTCCTGGGTGTAAAAACACATGGCTCTAGATGAGTAGAATAAGTTTCAGAGCGTTACTGAATGGCATGGTGTTTGTGATTATCCAAAGGGTTTAAATGCATTAAAAACCCACCACAACAATACATTTTCAAGAGCCCTTTCTGGGCTTTCAGAAAATCCACAAAATCCTAAAGAGCACACTAGGAGTTTTGACAGTGGTGGGTGTGTTGTTTGCTACTTTGCTTATTGGGGTGGTCTTATCTCTGGCATACGCATATGATAAAACCCATGTAGATGAACACCAGAAATGAGTTTGCTTTGGGAAACGGAATGATTTCTCGGTAAAGTTAAAATGCAGTGGACAGCTACTGCAGCACACTCCTGTCTTTCCATCCCGCAGGACCGTGAAGCAGGAGGATCAGCATGAGTTCAAGGCTAACTTGAGCTACAGAGAGACCTTGTCTCAAAAACCAACCAACCAACAAAAGGCAAAATGATAGGAGTTAAGGCCGGGCGGTGGTGGCCCACGCCTTTCATCCCAGCACTCGGGAGGCAGAGGCAGGCTGATCTCTGTGAGTTCGAGACCAGCCTGGTCTACAAAACTAGTTCCAGGACAGGCTCCAAAGCCACAGAGAAACCCTGTCTCAAAAAACCAAAAAAAAAAAAAAAAAAAAAGATAGGAGTTAAGTTTTGTAAAGAAACAAGTAGTCTGTCTTCTGAAGGGGATGAGAAGTTTCGAGACCCCCTTCCAGCACCACCTGAGAGTTCCATTTGTTTGCACCCTCACCCTGTGCTGTTTCCAGTCTTTTCCATTTTAGCTCATCTAGTGAGCATGCAGGGGTATCTTAATATTATTTTAATTTGAATTTAATGATGACTGCTGTTGAACACATTTTGATATGATTATAGACACTATACATATATATTATTTTATGAAATGTACTTTCAGGTTTTCCCCTTCACACTGGTTTAGAGAACCATTTATTTTGGAGTTCTATGAATTTCTGTGTATACTTTGAATTCCCTCAAATTGTTAAATAGAATTTTGTTATTGTTTTTCTAACCTGCCATAATCATAGAGGAATTGTTTTTTTTTCCTACCTTCCTTCCTTCTTCCCTTCCTCCCTCCCTCCATCCTTCCTCTCTCCCTCCCTTCTTTCCTTTCTTCCTTCTTTCCTTCCTTCCTTCCACCCTCCCTCCCTCTCTCTCTCTCTCCCTCCCTCTCTTTTTCTCTCCTTTTCTTCCTCCCTCCCTTCCTCCCTCCCTCCTTCCTTCCTTTCTTTCATTGGAAACAGGGTCTTGCATTATATCTCCAACTGGCCCAGAACTCATTATCAAGTAGACAAGACTCACAAATATGAGTTTGCCTCTGCTTCACTAGTTCTGAGGTTAAAGGAATGTGTCATCTAAGTGGTCTCTTTTATTGTTTTGCTAAGGTGTTTTTGGTATTTTCTTTTGTGATTATTTCTTTTCCTGATCAATAATAAGACTTCGTGTACCCCCGTGGCCTGAAAGGAATTCTCCTTTGTGCTGTGTAGAACTCCTATGCATTTCATGACTTTTACATATGGATCTATAATACATCTCTTCTTAACTTTGCATAGCATGAAGGAGGAGTATTATTCTTGGTTTGAGTGTGGTTGTTTCCTTACTCTAGCACCCTTTGTAGGAAAGTATATTTTCCCCCATTGGATTTCTTTGGCAACTTTCTCAAAAATCAAGTGACTATGTAAGTGAGGTTCTATTCCTTGGTTATAGTATCACTATATAAAACCGATTGTAGATTTTTATGTCCAGGGTGACTTGATTGCTATGACAATATGTAAGTTTTCAAGTCAGATAGTTTAAGTCTTTAGTCTTGGTCCTTTTCAGTTATGCTCAAGATATTCCAAATTGTTTGCACTTGCATAGAAAACCCTGGATAAGTTTGAAAATTTTTATCACTAAATTGGGATACTATTTAAAATAGACATGGGCTGAAATTATAAATATGTATGTTTATATATATGTATGTTTAAATATATATATAATATTAATGTAGATATATAGATATAACAACAATTAATGAGAAAGCATACCATAGATTTGAAAAAGAGCAAGAAGGGATATATAAGAGGGTGTGGAGGGAGGAAAGAGAAGGGGAAATGATGTCAATATACTAGAATCTCAAAAATAGAAAGATTATATGTTTATACATACATGGATTGTTTGTAGTTGATGAACTTAGTATCTGTCTTTATTTAAGTCCTCTTTGTCCCAAGGAAACATGCGCTGTCTCATTACAACATTCCTCTCATTTCAGGACGTTTGGTTAAACTTGCTAGAAGGTATTCATCATTATGTGTGTTCTGTTGGTAAAATAATGAAATCATTTTAATTTAACTTTAAAATTGTTTTCTTCCACTGTATAAAATATAATTGCTTTTCAAATTTCATCTCATATCACCTTCTTTTTTTTCTGCAAATCAGACATGCTAATTCTCATAGAAATTTGGTATATTTCCTACAGTTTTCTAATTAAATAATGGTTTGATGTACACATGAAAGCAGGATTTATTTGTTTCTGTGTCTCACATTACTCCCCCCACCCCAGAATCAGCGCAGTGAAGAGGAATTCCAGCACAGTAGAGAGAGCGGGTTGTTCAGTATCTCACCACTGAGTATGGCATTAGCTGCAGAGTTTACAGATGGCCCTTTTTCAGGTGGGAAAATATCTCTGATTCTAATTTGCTAAGATATAGTAAATGAGTATTGTTTCCATCTCCATTGTCTGTTGATCAGCTATATATTTCTGTTCTTTATCTTATTGATATAATGAATTCTAGTCAACGATTTCTAAAAAGTAAATCTCACATTCCTGTAATAAAATTCCTTTGATCACCATGATACTGCTGAATTTCTTCTATCTTAAGCATTTTAATACACATGAAAGGATGTTGGTGTACAATTTTATTTATAGTACTTTATTTAGCTTTTGATATTCAGTTAATTATGGTATCATAATGTAAATTGGGAAGTGTTCCTTTTATTATCTGTCATCTATTATTCAATTTGTAAGAATACAATCTTTGACAATTTAAATGTGAAAATAATTGGGTTTAGGAATTTGATGAACAATTTCTCCCCCCCCAAAAAAAACTTAAGAAAATAATTCCCCTTACAATAGCATTACTAAAGGCATGATGTTTTATACATTGAAAATGTCAATGGCAGAAATTAAACATTATATTGTATTGATGTTGGGCAGTATAGATGAACCTAGGGTACTGTACTAAGTCAAATAAGCCACATATCAAACGACAACAGTTTCTTACTTATATGTGACATCGAAGGAAGCAAATCCGCAGAAACAGAGTATAGAATAGTAGTTGCCAGGGATAAGATTGAAGGTACACAGAAAGGAATGACATTGGTGAGAAAGTTCAAATCTTTTCTTATGCGGTGACTATTCCTTGGTGATCTCACCTATAGAATGATAATGAAATAGTAAATAATACATTGTATATTTAAAGTTTACTAAAAGTATGTCTCTATTGCTCACATCACAAAAACTAAAATTACATAAAATGATGGAAGTGTTAGTTAGCTTTGCCATGACGACCATTTCACAATATTAATCAAATTGTCATATTAAATATCCTATGTGAGCATTATTACTATATGTTAAGTATAGCTAAATAAATTTGTGGGAAAGTCTTTCATGTAATTCTAAGGCAATCTAACAAGTATAAAAAATTTTTATGTCTTCCTCTATAGAGAAGGAAATGAAGCTGGATTGGGAGGCAGATTTGCATTTTGGTACAGTATCCATTAATTTATTGAAAATGTCATTATTTCAGACTGAGTTTGTTGTATGAGATCACATGTTTGTTCCCGGCTGCTAAGCCAGAAATAACCACACAGAAATTGTATTAATTAAATCACTGCTTGGCCCAATACCTCTAGCTTCTTATTGGCTAAGTCTTAAATCTATTTTTATTTCTATTAATCTGTGTGTCACCACGAGGCTGTGGCTTACCAGGTAAAGTTCCAGCGTCTGTCTCCAGTGGAGCTTTATGGCTTCTCTCTGACTTTGCCTTTTTTTTTTCTCCCAGCATTTAGTTTAGTTTTCCCAGCCTAGCTAAGTTCTTCCTGGCTATCGACCAAAGCAGTTTCTTTATTAACTAATGGTATTCACAGGATACAGAGGGGAACCCCACATCATCGGTTGTCTGTAAAATGATCAGTGTTTGTACCTTACCTAAGTTATAAGGGTTTCTTGAGGTTCAAGTGTAATAGTTAAGTCAGAATTCAGTTACAGACTTCAAAGCACTATATAAACAAACAATACAATAATAAGAGTTCTCTCTCCCCTGTCTGTCACTCTCTTCCTCTCTTCTCTTTATTCCCTTGTTTCTCATTGGGGAACTGAAATAAAATAACATCAACTATTTTACCTTTATAGCATATATGGATATTTTGTAATTCAACAAAGTTAAGGGTCACAATAAAAATCACCATACTTAAGCTGGGCAGTGGTGGCACACGCCTTTAATCCCAGCACTCAGGAGACAGAATTAGGCAGATCTCTGTGAGTTTAAGGCCAGCCTGGTCTATAAGAGCTAGTTCTAGGACAGCTAAGGCTGTTACATAGAGAAACTCTGTCCCCCCCCCCAAAAATAAACCTATACGGAGATGTTAATTCTTTACTGATGTAATATGGCAATATTGAATCACTTCCCACCTTGCCTTCTAACACATGGGCCAAAAACTCAAATCTATTGTACCACAGGAGGGAGTTCACCCCAATACCTCTCCTCATGTCCCTCTATTTCTATAACCTTTTGGGGGTTTATTCACTTCCCTTCTTTTCTAATGTAATCGACACTGTAAGTTGTATCTCTTTTGTTTCTAGTTACTTATTCATGTTTTATCTCATTCTTGGAAAGACTAAAAAACTCATATGTATAAGGAGATTAGAGACAATACAGCATTAGTGAGTGTGGGATACTCCCTGTGTCTATTCCTTACCCAAACTGTGTGGTCTGCTATGGTCCCAAGTCCCCACAGTTTTAACTGCCTGAAAAACTGTACTTTCTGTATGTTTCTCTCCTTTCGCTTTTCAACATTATTCTAGTCTTTGCTTGCCATTCCCTTGTTACTCACTTTTCCGTCCTGTGTGTTCTGTCTTTCCTTTATGTATTATTTCCACGTCTTCCCATGTCGTCATGGAGGATATATGACTCTCTAAACCATTTCCAAACCTGTTCATTCTCCATCTATGTTAAAATGTTACCTCGTATGTGACACTTTCGGATGAAGAGATTGATGCTAAAGACTGCATTCTTGTTAAAATGCCTTAGTCACCATCTGATAAATGGCACGTGTGTTTGTACATGTCTGTGCACATTCTAAATCATGAGACTATCTTTTTTATTGTTGTTAAATTTGTCCTTTGCCAGTTCATATATATATATACTGGTACATATTGCATCCTGGCTGCCCTCACCCTCATATCTCCCTCCCATTCCTCCTCACCCCTCTCCAAGTTCCTTTCCCACATTCATGGCTTCTTGTTTAGTTTCTGTTTTGTGACCCTTCAGTTTAACCAAAACCATCTGTTTGTCCATGAAAATATTTATTATCAGCCTTCAAATTTAATATGGTTGAGCACAAGCCCTCAAAGAGAAACAGAAGGGTAGTGAGTCTGGGAAAAAGGAGAGGAGTGGGGGGGGGCTGAGAAAAGCAAAAGAAGAGGAGGCTGCAGCATGGATGTAATGTATGAGAGAAGATTTTTCTTTTAAAAAAAAAGTCAGTACAAAAAGAAAATAAGAAAAATTTAAGCGAAAAAATAAAATGATTGAGTCCCATATATGTTTCTATGGCGCCCATTTATCATCTGGGAGTTTCAAAGACTTGATCACAACAAAAATGTAGAGAGAATTCTTGTCTCATACTCTTTTGTGGTATGGCAATTCCTCTGAACCAACCACCTTACTTTGAGACTGTGAAAATACAGTCAATCAGGCTACTGGAAAACTTAGAGCTACTTTGTTGTCTTCAGTACTCTTGACAGAGAGAAGGTGCCAAAATGATCATTTCCATCAGAAGTATAGAAAGCAAGCTGGGGAAGATAATGTCCTTAGTGAAATTCTGCAGGGGAAGTAGGCCGAGTTAAAGGGGGTGCAAAGCAGACTTGGGTGGTGAATTCTAGGAAAAATTCACCAGGAATTATTCAGTGTTTGCAATAAATTCTTAAAAAAAAAACCTCACAATGTTAAATGCTTTTTAAAAAATTTTATTAACACATATTCCCACATATATGCATATATTACACATTTTAATCAAATTAATACATTATATTTAACATATGAATATAATACATATTAAAAGGAGCTTGTAAGGGAGAACAGGAGCGGAAGAGTGGTAAGGGGAGGGGTGTGATAATAACTAGAATGCAATATATGAATGTGTTTGTGAATATGTGTGTGAGAGAGGGGAGAGGGAGAGAGACAGAGGGAGAGAAGACAGAGACAGAGACAGAGACAGAGACAGACAGAGAGAGAGAAAAAACTTCTCCAAGAACAAGAACAAGAAAACAAAAATGACAAAAAGATACTCTCATGGTTCAGGATGTGCATTATATAAATGGATATATATGTGTGTGTGTGTGTGTGTGTGTGTGTGTGTGTGTGTGTGTGCGTGTGTACTTATATGTTCAATGATTATATTTACTACCATTACCCTCTTCTACCTTCTTCCCTCTCCTCTAAGCCTCTTCTTTCTAACTGGCTTCCCTCTTACATTTGTGTCTTTTTGTTTAGACCCACTAAGTTTAATTGAGGTTGCTTGCATCATCTTGCATAGGTGTTTCTGCTAAAGTTTGAATAATGTTGGAGCTCACCAGTGGCTGCACCAGTGACGAAGCTGACAACCTTCCCTGTATAGACAGATCTTCAATTGCTCCTCAGGAAAGGGTAGGAGCTCCTGGGCAACATGCCTCATCCATGATGGAATGTCGAATGGCTCAGTCTTGTGTAGGCTCTGTGTGGGTAGCCACGACTGTTGAGCGTTCCTGATAGGAGATGCCATGTTGTCTTTGGAGGGTGGTGGGTCCTAGTACCCCTGACCCTCCGGTTCTTACAGTCTCCCTCCATGCTCTTTAGGATGCTCTCTCAGTCTTGCAAGGCACAGTATAATTGATTCACCTAGGACTAAGCACCAAACACTCACTTACGTTTTTAATATTGCGTTGCTATGACTTAGGCAAGAGAAGGGCAGGAGGGGGTGTGACCAGCTTGACAAAACCTTCTACGTAAAGAAACACACGGTGTTTTGTTACCTTATCAGGGCTGATAAAGAGTGCAGGTGGGAAGGGTTAAATTATTCAGGAAAATTCTTAGGAGAGGTCATGTTTGCAAGAAAAGAAGTCCATGTGGTCTCAAGTAGGTGTCCTATTGCCAAAACTCTAACTCTTTTTACTTTTATTCTTTTGCTAATTCCAATGAACTCCCCTTTCAGTTTTCATTTTGATGTTACATCTTCGAGATACGTGCATTTAATGAAGCAGAAACACCTAACAATACCTTCAGTGTAACTGAAGCAAACGAGAGCTCAGGAGGACCGAGAAGCTGTTTCCAGATTGAAAGTTGGCAACGTGAGGGACTTATAGTCCAGAAATATCAAATGATTTTATCTGTTGGCTTTGTTTAGCAGCTATGATGTGATTTCACGGGTTGTAATATCTCATGCAGGAAAAGTGGGTAACGAAACAAACCTACTGAAACGAAGAAGTACAGTTCCTCCTCGGGGGGCCTCCTTCTATCAACAGCATGACAATAAGAATGCAAACACCAGGGCTGCTCTTTCCTCACGGGGATAATACGGTGAAGATGTAAATGACAACAAATGTAAAATGTAGGTATCGAGGCTACGATACTCTGGTTACAGATATATCTGCAAAATGTCAATTCAGCCACATCACTGATATCCTGGTTTAGAATATTTCAGTGACTACTGTTTGTCTGTGGTTGGAGGTGTGAATCCTTATCCCAGACCTGGCCAGCCAATCCTCACATATCTGTCTTCAAAATCCTTCTGAGTGGGGACTTCCTATTATACCATTCCCCTTCTTCGACCTCAACAGGGCAGCGGTCACCCAGATGGCAGAGTCTTTTTAAAAGCAAGTACCTCTGTCAGTAAGACCTTCCCTTCCTCTTTATCCTTTTAATCCTTCTCATTCCTCTGAGGTTATTTCCTCATGAAAGCAGCTCTTCTCCTTGGTGATGCCAACCATCCGTTGATTTATGGGATTGATTTTATGTCAATCCCATTACCTCCTCCTACACACACTCCAAACTCGGTTTTGTTTTTTCCATCTTTAGGAGGCAACAATCTTCTTAGTTCAGTACAATTATTTAATATTCAATGAATAAAGAAAAATCAAAATAAGAAAATATTAGTGGAAGAGCAGAAAAATGAAGGAAAGAAAACAAGCAAAGAGAGAAAGAAGGCAAAAGAAAAGAGAGAAAGATATATTTAATGGACAATAGACATTGAAATCAATTATTTGAGTCTTCACATGAAGGTCTAGTAACACAGTTGAAATTTCACTAGGGTTATCAAGGTCATTTATTCTTCTTGTCTTTACTACATCTTTCTTAAAATCTACACTTGCTATAATGCTGATCTGTGAATCGAGACTGTTTTTTTGTTTCCTGGTCTCCCAGACCTGAATAATCACACAGAAACTATATTAATAACAATACTGTTTTGCTCAAGCATATTGCTAGCTAGCAATATAATTTTAAATTACCCCATTTATATTAATCTATGTATCACCACGAGGCTGTTAACTACCAGTAAGGTTTTGGAATCTTTCTCTTTCGGCAGTTGTATGACGTTTGCCAGATTCTGCCTTCTTTCTCCCCACATTCATTTAAGTTTTCCTGCCTAGCTCTATTCTGCCCTGCCATAGGCCAAAGCAGCTTCTTTATTAACCAGTGGGAATAAAACATATTCACAGCATTCAGAGGGAAATCCTGCATCACTGGTCTATGAGCTATTGGCTG
>NC_022029.1:1949876-1963102 GCF_000317375.1 Microtus ochrogaster | reverse complement strand
TCTCTCTCTCTCTCTCTCTCTCTCTCTCTCTCTGTGTGTGTGTGTGTGTGTGTGTGTGCATTATGTGTTATGTATTTATACTTGTGTGTTTGTGTATGCACATACATTGTAAACTTTTAAACTTTTCCAGATTGGGCTCCTTACATCTCCAAGAAGTACATAGAATGCCACAGTTGGAGCCTCACACTTCATAGGGATACATAGAATTCCATGATTGGAGCCCCACATCTCATAGGGATACATAGAAATCCATAATTGGAGCCCCACATCTCATAAGAATAAATAGAAATCCATGATTAGAGCCCCACATCTCATAGGGATACATAGAATTCCATGATTGGAGTCCCACATCTCATAGGAATACATAGAAATCCATAATTGGAGCCCCATATCTCACAGGAATATATAGCAACCCACAGTTTAAGGCTGCAGACAACAGAATGCTTCTCTGGCTGGATGCTGGTGAATATGAAGAATGTCTAAGTCAAAAACCTTGTAGGAATCTGTCTCTTTCGTTATGGTTTGCTGTCCTGATGCTCTTGTTTCCAAACGTCACAAGTTTGAGAGTCTTCCCCCTACCCACTTCCCCATCAGCCTTGTGCTTTTCATTGTTCTGCATTGTACAATGTAAAAGTTTTCTGTAGCACAAATGCTGGCACTTTGGAGAAACACCAACATTTTCTATGAAATACCACTTTCTCTAGATGAAAAAGAACCAATAATTGTCAGAATTACCCGGCTGTGCTTGGGAATCTTTGAAATCACTGGCACTGACCCTAACCTGGCTGATCCTAACCTCATCCCCTAACCCTCTAACCCCCCCACAACCCAAACTCATGATCCCATAACTCCCTAACACCCAACCCTAAACCTAGCCCTAACTCCTGTGTGAACTGTGTTCCAGGAGCACGTCCTGCAGCTCAGGGAAGCTGAGCTTCAGCATCTTAACTGACTCTCATTAAATCTACTCAACTGGGAACTTGAGACTTCCTTTAAACAAAGATTGTTTTGTTTTGCTTTTAAAATCTGGTCAACAGACATGTACTCTAGTTACCGCCAAACATCTTGTAAGGGCCAACATTGCCCATACCCCCAAAGTCACAGCTATACACCTGAAAGCTGTGGAAACAATCTTGGTTTTAGAATTATCTTAAGATTTCCAAGGTCCTAGATAAGAACTCTCCTAGTATTTGTCTGCTTCTTTTTAGTTTTCTAGGTGATCTGATGCACAGAATTGCCTTGGTGAGGTACACACACACACACACACACACACACACACACACACACACACACACACATATGTCACGTGCATACATACATGTATGAACATGTGTGACCTAGGGAGGGATGCAGAGCAGATTGGGCATGCCCTGACCATACTCAACAGAGGTGTCTGTGCATATACATCCATTGATTTGAATAAGTATGTTGTCTTTCCACCTATGGTGCCAAATACCTCAAAAATACATACATATTTCCCTGGGAAAGCATTCTTTAATATAAGACTTGCACTTCTTAGAAAAGGTATCACTTTGCAAATGCTAGGCCCACATATATATGTTAATACAGTAAAATCTGGACTCTTCATGATATGGTAGGGAAAAAAAAGAAAACCATGTAGAATCAGCTTTGACCTTAGTTTTTGTCTTTCTATCTGTATTTCCTAGAGAAAATTGCCAAGCTCCTGTGAGCGCTGGTTTCTCTATCTCTAGAGGGAGATAGCAAATGCACAAACATAGTACAAGGTGGTTGTGAAATTTTAAAAAGCTGACAAAAATAAATCACATCATCTGGCACCTAGGAGGCATTGAGTTAAGGTGATGTTCAAAATATTATCAAATTTATAGAAGAGTTGCCAAACATAAGACTGTGTTCAGGGAATGAAAAGCAAAAGATGAGGTTCTTTCACTTAATGCGTTCAAATCTTAAGAGTGGTATTGGCAAACAAACAGAATCAAGATATGATTGCAGGATGCATTTGAGTGCCAGGAACACTTAAGGAAGATTTTTCTATAAAACTCGTAAGTTCAGAGATTTCCCTGGATGATAATCCTCAATCTGGATCTTGAAGACTAAGTCAATATCAACAGGGTAGTGTTGTTCTAAGAAGTGAAAACCTTTAAAGCCATAGAAGTGATAGAGAATCAAATAATCATTATCCATCAAAGAAATGCAAATATTTTTAATTTAAAATTTTGATAAATTCAATGGCAAAAGATCTTGGAGCTTATATTCTCATTGATATTAATTTCATAATTTTAATACAAGTCTGATTAGTTATTTCTCATCTACGGTATAGTGTGGTATATGTGTATACTACATGAAGACAGTAGCATAGACTATCTAGCTCAGTATTATATCTTGGGTAAAATTAAGTGCTTAGAGCCTACAAGGAATACAACAAATACGTGAATAAATACATTCCATTTTGTAATAGTTATTCATGTTACAATGTGGAAGTACGGACTCCAGAAAGTTGACTCACTTATTATAAGAAAACATAGAAGAGCTGATATAGAACACTGAATTCCTCTCTTCCTTCAGCAGGACACCATGAGTCCATTTCCACGTCAGGGAAGAACTGCCATTGGGTTACACCACAGAAGGCCAAACAAGCACTGCACAGTTACCTAACTTGAAACATCTGACTTTGGGAGAACAGAGACTTTCATTTCTCTCTTTGCAAAACTTGGTACAGGAACACATACAACTTAGAAATTCTTAGCTAGTAAGTAGGAAAATACAATGTATTTTTTTAAATAGCCCTTTTGCTCTACCATAGAAATTCTACTATGAATCATACCACAAATTTATTGGAAGAACATAACAAGGACAATATAGGAGAGTGGGAGGCATGGCGGTTATCACACAGGATTCTGGGAGCACAAAGTTAAGCTATAAGTTTGAGCCCATTTTCAGAACCTCAAAGGCAGAGAATTAAGACAGTCTGAAATAACTACACTCCCACACTTTTGATCAGCAACGAGACTTGTCATGCCCAGTTTTGTGACAGTGCTTGTTATAACGCTTCTTGGACGTATCCTGATGTCCAATTCTACTTTCTTGGGTCATGCCTGCTAACAACTTCTAGTCAATACCTGGACAACTTCTCTAGTGTTTCTTAAGTGAGATGAGCAAAGATTATATGAGAGTAGAACTCACATAAGAGAATGGGAGTGAGAATCATTTACTCTAGAACTCAACCAAATATAAAATGTTAAAAATAGCATTCCTAATTCTGACTTTCTTGTTGGAACAAAATCAGCATGTCCAGAGAAAGCACTGCCCTCCTTGTTTTGTTAGGATTTCTTCCTTTTCATAGGCTTGAGTCTTTGAATTTGAAATTATTTCTTTTTATTTCTTGATTCACCTGAGTGACCATTTGCATTCACCAAAAGCAATTTCTGTTCCACACTCGTGTTTGAAACGTAGAGTGCTCAGAGAGTATCAGTGTGGCACAAGCCCTGGCTGTCTGGAGATCCTGTCTTCACAATTTCAGGAGATACTAGTTTCTCTAAAAAGCTAAAAGGAAACGAGGATGTAGTCAAGGAATCTAGAGGTAGAAATACAAAAACCCAAGAAAACATTAATGGTCATTACCAACACAAGTTTGGGAAGTGTCTTGCACTGAACCACCACCACCACCAGTTTCATCCCAAGCTCAGAACAAGAGCATACATACACGTGATAATGAACGAGATGACTGGGTCTAGCATGCTGCACTATTAGGAGGAAAAAGAAACTGGACCGGTGTTTGTTGGCTGTTTCTGAAGTTCAGACCGAGATAGCTTGGCATTGACTTTTTTCCATTGGTAATCAAACCAATGTTAAGCAGACATTGGCACCCTTTAAACTTTTAGTAAAGCTTGAAGTTTATAGATCAGAATCCCTTAGCACCATGAGTATAAGATGTTGGCCGCACAAATTCTTTAAAATTGTCTATTTCATCTCATATGATGCCAAAGGTGAGGCAGCTTGCCTTGCTGATCAATAACCTTGATCACATAGAAATCTGGATGCCCTCACTCGTCACCTTCATGATAGGGACATTACCTGACCTCACTAGTTCTCAGTTCACTCACCAATAAAATTGCAACAACCAAAGCTAAATTATTTTGCTGATTGCAAAATATTTTTTGAAGGCTTTCTGCACACAGGTGTAGGCACTGGGGTTACAACAAGGAGCAAAACATAAAAGAGCTCAGGCCTCATGGAGCCTCCACTCTCAGGCGCTCTGTCAGTTAAACTGATATAAATAAAGAAACAGCACTGACTGGCACTTGTGGGCCATGTTGTTGCTATTGCTGCTGCTGTTGTTGTTGCTACTCTGGCATCTGTATCCTTGCCCTGGCACATCTCGGGTACTTTGCTGTTATTATGGTGTCTGTGTCCCTCTTCTGGCACGTTAGGGGTGTGTTTTCTTACTGTCATTCTGGCATCTGTCTCCCTGCCAGCTATTTCTGTGGTTTCTCCACAATGTGGTAATGCCTTCAAAATATCACTTCCCCTCGACACTTGTTACGTGTATTTACAAAAGGCTTGCTTCCCTTATTTTAAAAATCAGTGTAACAGCAGCAGCACCCCCCCCCAGTTGCCCATGCCTCTTCAGATACCGACCTTGCTCTCTTTCCGTATCATAACAATTTTTATTCAAAACATGTCTTTCCAGTCAGCATTCATTTCTGCCACAGCAACCTGCATCACGGATACACGCGTCCGCTGTTTCATAGTATCCAGCTGATTGTTATTCCAGGAAACCGGAGCCTGGCATCTTCCCATTTTTTAACTTCCCATTCAATCTTGTCAAATTATGTTCCTTTGTTTAGTTTTTCCTCTTGACCACATCTCCCACCTATGCAGTTCTTATTACCCCCATTCTCATCACTCAATAGCAGGCTACAGCCAGGTGGCTTCATTCTGGCTTCTGTTGTCATGACTTATCTAAAAATCTGTTCTTGCTAAGGCTATAAATGTCTGCTTTCCATCCATATTACTAAATCCGACGTCCATTTTCCAATCCTCCTATCAGGTGTTTCTTTATCAAAATTTTCCTACTGGGAATACTCTCTTGGCTTCTCCAATTACACATTCTCCAACTGTTGTTCCAAACAGACTCACTTGGAAACTTCATGCACGCAATCTGTCTTTAATTTTGAGGTTGTGTAAGGTTTGTCTTAGCCTTCTTTGTGTTCTCTCCCTCTCTGTCTCTCTCTTTCTCTCTCACACATACACACATGAGTCATGTGTGTGTTTCTATCTCTCTGTCTCTCCATCTGCCTCCTTCTTTTTCTCTCTACCATTTCCACGCTGGATCTAGCTTTGTCCTCGTCATTATTCCCACTACTATTTTGGCCATCTCTTCGGTACTTTAACTATAATGTATTCTGAGATGAAGTTGTTTCTTCTTAAACATTCACCTATATCTCAACTACCCTCCTGCATAGTTTAGTATTTTTCATCTAATGTTTATCCCCAGAACCTAGATCTTGGCACCTTTCTGCATATTTATTTCACAGTTGGTAGAGTCCACTGACGTTTTTTTGCACTTTGACCTCTTAGCCACATCCTCTCCCCTGTTTCCTTCTCAATAACTCCACTCCTTTCACCTAAGATCAAGCTACCATCATCTTACAAATAAATTCCCAAGATTTCCATATTATCTTCCCCCAGTCTACATTCTACACAAAAACACACTAGAGTTTTAGAATAAAATCTATTTTTTTTCACTTCTCTATCTAGCACTTGCGAGCTACTTCATGTAATAATGGTATGATGGCATACAACTATGATTACAGCACTTAGCAAGTGGAAGCAGGAAGATGAGAAGCTCCAAGGGCATCACTGTTACATGGTGAGTTAAAGGACAGCAAGGGATGCATAAGGCATGACCCTCCCCAAGCAAAAAATTAGAACCAAACCCTTTTAAGTAATTCATAAGGCCATAAGCAATCTTGCTTACCAGCTTACTAAATCAATGACATGTGCTTACATTATACATGAAACAAATATATTAAATTTTGCCTTTGATGCTTTTAAAATTATTTTGTCATTTTATGAAAATAGATTATTTTCTCAAGCAAAATATCTTGATTACAATTCCCTGTCTCTCCAATGCTCCCAGTATCTCCCTTCTTCACCCACCCAACCACTCTTTTTCTGTCTCTCATTAAAAAAGAACACATTTCCAGGACATAACAACCAAGTATGATAAAAAAAATATAAGATAAAACAAAAATCATCACATCAAGGACAGACAAGGCAACCCAAAAGAGAGAAGAGTACCAAGAGGAGGCACAAGAATTAGAGACCCACTTGTTCAAACACTCAGGAGGTCCGTAAAAATGCTAAGTTGAACGACATAATCCGCAAGACCTGGGGGAGATCTGTGGCGACTTTGTTCTTGCTACTTCAGTCTCTGTGAGTTTATACGAGCCTTTCTCAGTTGATTCAAGAGGGCTTGCTCTCCTAGTGTCCCCCATCCCCTCTGGCTCTTCCTGTATCCTCTTCTGCAGAGTTCCCTGAGCTCCAAGGGGAGAGATTTGATGGAGACATCCTATTTAAAGCTGTAAGATATCTCTCTCTCTCTCTCTCTCTCTCTCTCTCTCTCTCTCTCTCTCTCTCTCTCTCTCTCTCTCGTCTGACTATGTATCTATGTATTTGTTCTCATTTGTTGCAAGAACAAGTCTTTCTGATGATGACCGAATAAAGCACCAAACTAAAGTATAGCAGAATATCACTAGTCATTTTATTGTTACTAGTTTTTTTTTTTTGTTTTTTTTTTTTTAAAGACCAGTAGATTTGGCTTTACGCTAGGTCTCTAGGTTAGCTACTCTCTGGTTCTTAGTCACCCAAACAGTATTGGTTATGGGGAACTTTAAGTCAAATCAGACATTGGTTGGCTACTCCCACAAGTTCCATGCCACCATTGCCCTAGCATATCTTGCAGGCAGAACATATTACAGGTCAAGGTTTTTGTGGCTGGGTTGGTGTTTATGTTTCTCTTCTGGTACCCTGTGGAGTACCTTCTTGCACCAAAGACACTAGAAATTAGGGTTGAAGATTCTGTGTAGGCTTCAGTTTGACTTCTCCACGTTCAGTGAGTTGTGTGGGTGTTGTTCTTAGAAATAGGAACCCACAGTTAGTTTGTGAGGAGCAGCCCATTACCTTAGCATCAGCCTTGGTTGTTTGGAGATTTCTATGGGACTCCCTAGGCCAACAGTTCAATTGAATGCAACTCATTCCTGGTACAGCAAGCCTCATTTGGTGACAAAAGATGGCCAGTTGGGATTCTGGCACTGATGGGGAAGCTCAGCCAATCACATCTGGTTAGAGTGTGGCCGCCTGTAGCCCAAGTAGAAAAACGGGGGTAGGTAGGCACGTAAGCTCTCTGTACGCGGTGCTTGCCAGACCATTTTGGATTTTGGACCTTCCACTCTTGTAGCGCGAGTTCCCCCCTTTTTCAATTATTAAATTATATCTGTTGTTCTTGAGCTGGTCTGGTTATTTATCGTACCGACCGAACACGTCAACATGTCACCGCTGCTACTAGGAGACCTCATTAGGATCACCTTCGTATATATTAGAGATTTTCCACTGCACTAGGTTTCCTTACACTGTTTGCGTTTTGCTGGATTTCTTTAAGGGATTTATCAACTTTTTCTTCAAGGATCCCTGTTATCTTCAGTTTTAAGGTATTTTTCTTGTGCTTCAGTTATGTTGAAACATTCATGGCCTACTGTGGCAGGATAGCCAGACTCTAGTGGAGAAGTATTACCTTGGCTGTTAGTGATTGTGGTGTTTCTCTTTGTTGTGGTTTTCTGGCATTTAGGCATTGGGATTGCATTGATTACAGACCTAGGCGCTGTGTCCATTGTATTTTGCTCTTTGGTTTGAGTTTCTTCTCCGGATTTTCATAGAGTATGATACCTGTGTGTTGCCTGACCAGAAATTTCCGTTGGACCTGATAGTTGTGCCTTCTGGGTTATACAGGTAAAATGTGTTTCTGGGTGTTAGGAGCTGACAGAAATGGGGATAGGTGTAAGGGGTTGTACAGGAGGGAGGAGAGCAGGGTGTTTAATAGCATCTGCTTATTTCCTCCCCTTGCAATAGGGGGAGACGGAAAAGAGAGGTCACCCCAGAGGGCCTGGTATAGCACTGAGGGATGAGACTGGAGAAAGTTAAATCTAGAGGAACAGAAGGATCTGTCAACATCCATAGACAGCCTACTTGCTTTCTTGTCAAAAGTGGTCTGTAGGTTAATCAGTAGTACATGCTGGAGTATGGGTACAGGGACAAAGCAACAAGAGGGACAAGGGAGGACAGAAGGGGAAGGTTTGTGGGATCCACAGAAAACGTGGGCATGGGAAAGGAAGGCAGCTGGTGTTCTGTTGCAGAGCAAAAGATGAGCCTGGGGTATTGGGTCTGGGGGACAAAGGGGAAAGAAAAGCTCTCAGATAGCCAACCAGCTTTCTAGCAAGGAAATGCCTACTGGGGCTGGGGGCTGAGATACTATGACAAGGGGTGGAGCAGCTAGAAATGGAAGATCTGCTGGATCCACAGGAGATGGGAGAGGGCAGGAAAGGCTGCCATAGGGTCTCTGCTGCAGACCTGGGGATGAGATTGGTAGATTGGACACAATGGGAGGAGGGAATGACGAAAGTCTTCAGTTGGTTTACCGTTTCTCTGGCTCTACTCAGCTGCTGTGTGTTCCCAGTCAATGCCTGCAGGTGTTGGAGGCTGGGTTTCTGGGATGAGTTGGGGGAGGGCACGTTGGAAGGGAAGATCTTTGTGATTGTTGGGGATGGGGTCAGAGAGTAAAGGGAGACCATAGCAGGTTTTCTGCTACAGAGCTGAGGATGAGACTGGGGACTGGATCTGGGGTGAAAGAAAGAGAGGTGTGGCTCCTTTGTTAGCCTAAGTGTTGCCCTGGTTCGAGTGGCCCTTGAATTAGCAGAAGGTGTCTGCTGAGCTTTGGGGCTGGGACAGAGAAATGCGTGGGGGCAGGGAGGTTAGAAGGAGATCTGTGGCATCCATGGGAGATAAGAGCAGAAAGGAGGAAAGGCTGTTCTGCAGAGCTGGGGATGAGCCTGGGCTATTGGATCTGGGGGCAGAGAGGGAAAGGAGAAGATTTGCAAGCAGTCTATCTGGTTTTCTGCCACCTTTAATCTAAGATATTTTACAATCCGTAGAACAGTAATCACATGGACGTGCATAATCATTTGTATGCACAAACGTTCATATACATCGAAGCTGTAATCTGACCATCCTAGAATTCTCTTTGAGATATTTTAAGCATGTTTTTATTTTTAATTTTTAACATGTGCTTGAATGCAGACTTAAAAACTCCCACAAGCAAAGCCAGTCCTGATGGAGGAAGGTCATTGGTTAAAAAAAATAAAGAAACTGCTTGGCTGGCCCTCATAGGTTAAAACATAGGTGGATGGAGTAAACAGAACAGAATGCTGGAAGAAAGAAGCTGAGTCAGGGAGTTGCCATGATTCTCCCTCTCCAGGCAGACGCAGGTTAAGATCATTCCTGGTAAGCCAGCTCTTGGGCTACACAGATAATTAGAAATGGGCTAGTCCAGGTGTGAGAATTAGCCTAGAAGAGGCTAGATAGAAATGGGCCAAGCAATGTTTAAAAGAATACAGTTTGTGTGTTGTTATTTCGGGGCATAAGCTAGCAGGCAGCCGGGGTGCTGGGGATGCAGCCCCGCCGCTCCTATTACTACACAGTCCTAAGTGTCCCAGCAGGCCTCGAGGCAGGAGAGAATATTAGGGGATCCCTGCCCTCCTATCTTTTCTTCTCCTTATCACTTCTTTGCCCACAGAAACTGTGTTTTATGACAAGAGATGAATGAACCCTCCTGGAGTTATTACAGAGATGGTCTGTGTTCTTCTTTTCCTAACACATGAATCAATCTAGGAGGAGGGGTGCCCTTTGCATCTTTACCAACAGAATCTTGATAAAGATAGCAATGGAAACTAAAACAAGCATTGTGAAAAGGTTCTCTACATTTATGCTGTTAGTTGTGATGTTGATCTAAGTGTCTAAGAAGCCACCTATTAGTTTCCTGTTATACACCATTACTCTGCCTGTCTCAACAGTAAATAATGTGGCAACTGGCTTCTCAGACGGCAATCTTTGACTTCTAAAACTATTTGGATGAATGACCAACTAATTGCTTACTTTTGAACTCTTGTCAGTCTGTGCATTTGCCTAGGTTCTTGGGGTTCAGTTGACCAGGACCTCTATCAATTTATTCATGCGAGCAAAGCTTTATAAACCACTCTTTATGCTGCCTTCTTGAGGACGTGTATCTGCTATATAAATTTTGAAAAATAAATCAGTTTCCGACGAGAGGTAGGCTACTGACACCATATACATTGCAAGATGGCTTTTCTCTATGGGCCAGAGAGATTCCTATTATCTTAGAGACAACTTCAGAAGTGACATGATCTATGCTAAGTTAGCTTTTATTGTCTTCACCGCCATCTTAATAGGGCCATGCCTCAGTGTAATAGAGAAAGTAGTTGGCATTAAAATGACTTGTTTGTGCAAATTTTATAGCAAACAACTCCTGAGATGGCCAGGCACAGAATCTGCCCTGGAGCATCACTAATAAGTCTCCAGACACATGCTAACAGAACACACTATACCTGTAGAGATGCACACATATATAAAATCATCCAAATAGTTAGTCGTTGCTGTTAAAACTCGAGACTACTTTTCTTACATAAAGCAATAATGATATAATTAAGGAGAATCAGCTGTATTTCATTCCAAATGTCACTCGATTTAGTTGCAGAATATTGGGCAAGGAGCAGATATTCCTCATATTGGATAATAGGAAATTAAAGACAGCTCCAAGTGACATGGTGGATGAGTCACGGGAAGGGGACCACGTAGAGCATTCACTGGAGTTAGCAGTAGACTGCCAGGCAGAAACAAGAATTAGCATCCACCATAACAACAAGCTTTGGTCTTACCAACGACTTCTAGATCAAAACTGGCTAGGAATCAGAAAAAAAAAATAGCCATTCATTAACTATTTTTTTAAAGATTTTTTTTTTATTGAGAAAAATATTTCCGCCTCCTCCCAGCCTCCCACTCCTCCCACCCTCCCCCCACTCTTCTCCCCCTCCCTCTCGAGTCTGAAGAGCAGTCAGGGTTCCCTGCCCTGAGTCAGGGTTCCCTGCCTGCCCTGTGGAAAGTCCAAAGTCCTCCCCCCTCCATCCTGGTCTAGGAAGGTGAACATCCAAACTGGCTAGGCCCCCACAAAACCAGAACAAAAAGTAGGATCAAAAGCCAGTGCCATTGTCCTTGGCTTCTCAGCAGCCCTCATTGTCCACCATATTCAGAGAGTCCGGGTTTATCCCCTGCTTTTCCAGTCACAATCCAGCTGGCCTGGTGAGCTCCCAATAGATCAGTCCCACTGTCTCCATGGGTGGGTGCACCCCTCTTGGTCCTGACTTCCTTGCTCATCTTCTCCCTCCTTCTGTTCCTCATTGGTACTTTGGGAGCTCAGTCCAGTGTTCCAGTGTGGGTCTCTGTCTCTATCTCCATCCATCGCCAGATGAAAGTTCTATGGTAATATGCAAAATATTTATCAGTATGGCTTATAGGATAGGATCATTTCAGGTTCCCTATCCTCAGCTGCCCCAGGAACTAACTGGGGACCTCGCCTTATATACCCATTCATTAACTATTAAGTTTGATCTTCCATAATGTAGATTCTTAATAAAAAAAAACATTTGAAATCTAACAAATATGCTTTATACAGTGTAATTGAATTCTAACTGACATTTAATAGCCCAGTGTTGTGTAACAGATGCCTCCGAGCTTGAAACATCCCACCCCATAAAGAAGCTCCATAAGCAGGAAGGTAAGCCAGTCAAGAGAGCTTCAGAACGTCTCTGAAACTGACCAGATTCACCAGGCCTCTCCCTGTTAGGGTAGGCAATAAAAGCCAAGAGTCCCTCTCAGATTAGCAGAATCAAGTTGTGAAGAGACTCTCAGACCCTACCAGTTCCCTGGAAGAAGCAGAAACCAGCCAAGCTGCCTGGAAGAGTTTTAGGCTAACTGAGATATCAGGAGAGAACACTTTCTAACCTGTTGAGCTGCCTGCAGGCTGTGCGGTGTGCTCTCAATTCCCATCTTTGTGGGCCGTCACTGATTCTGGGGTGGGCCTTGGTGACACAGTAGTCTTTGAGTCATTTCTGTTTCTGTAAGTAACCGCTCACCCACATGCCTGGAAGTAACCCTGCTAAAACTCTTTGGTTCACCAAACTCAAACTGGACTTTGGTGGTATCCTTACTTTCTTCTCTCGTGAGATCCCTGTCTGTGGGTGAGGACACATATGTGTTCTATCTTTCCAGGAAAAATTTGCCCACACAGCACCCAGTTATAAGATATATAATGTACATGGTGGGAGCCTCGTCTTTAGCTTAAGAATGAGTGTCCACTCAGTTCTGAGCTCCTCTAAAGCTTGAGAGAAATTAACATTGATCATACACATATGGGAAGAATACAAGTGCACTGTATAGATCTGCGCGACCCATGATTTCACATGGCGTAGAGTCAACAGTCTCTCCTTAATATGGACAAGGAACGAACATCCTGATAAACTGCCTGTACCCAATCAAGGCCTCAGGGAACAGATGCAAGGGAGTTGTAGTTTAAGCAGAGGTTAAGAGTCTCATATCAATAAGAAAGTTAAAGGATATGTATAAACAATTACCCTTGAAAAAGTCTCTCTGTTATGGATTGCAAAGTTTCTGAAAATGACTGATCTACACTCTAGAAAGAGAAGGGAACTCTCAATTCAGGTGCCAGGCTCTGAAAGCCATCCAGTTTTAGAAAATAATTATCAAGTCCCTAATGGTTAATGAGGGGCTGATGGAGCAGTTTGGAATGTTCCACTATACTAATGGATTGCCCTATCCTCTTAAAAAGTGACATCTCTGAAACTTGAACATGTAGCAGCGGACTGACAGACTTGTTAACTCCTGTGAGGTCATGGATGAAGGAGGTTGGACAGGAATTGCAAGAGTGAGGGGACCCCATTGGAAAAAAAATCCCTGACACAACAGTGACCCCTGAAGACTTGAAAGGAGTAAAAGTTTGGTCAACCTCACTTTTTTTTTTTTTTTTTTTGGTTTTTCGAGACAGGGTTTCTCTGTGGCTTTGGAGCCTGTCCTGGAACTAGCTCTGTAGACCAGGCTGG
>NC_022029.1:1924273-1949776 GCF_000317375.1 Microtus ochrogaster | reverse complement strand
ACTAGCTCTGTAGACCAGGCTGGTCTCGAACTCACAGAGATCCGCCTGCCTCTGCCTCCCGAGTGCTGGGATTAAAGGTGTGCGCCACCACCGCCCGGCCAACCTCACTTTTTACATTGAAACTTTCCTCATTTTACAACTGGGCCTAAAGTTCGGTTTCCTAAAAGGACAATGAGAGAGATATCATGTACACGGAAAAGAGGGAGATAATACGTACCAGGCCTGAGCTAGCTCTGCACAGAACCTCAGGGCAAAGACCAAACAGGAGCAGGTCCTGGGATGTGTACAAACACACCCAAAGACTGAAGAATTGCAGGCCTCACCGGCCCCTGCTTGCTCTAGCCAATCTGACTTATACTAACATAACTGATGCTTGCTTAGCCAATTACATGTGCCATGATCTAGCTGTCCCTGAAACTCCCCCACCCCCAGCTGTGATTAGAAAGAGCCTGTGTGCTCTTCTCAGGGTCGCCATTTGTCTCTGTGCCAGCTGTGTAGCTTCAGCATGCTGGAACCTTTGCTCTTGGGATATTACATGCTCTTGCTAATTGCATATATGTCTGCTGGTCTTTTGTGGGACTTCTCTAAGACTTTGACTTTCCGTGATTCCTTCTTTTGTGTTGTACGAGTGAAAAATAACAGAGAAGCAAACGACCAGGGTCAGGGATTTGTTTCCATCCTTACAGAGAAGCTTCCAGTGGTAGAGGCCCTACTTAGACCTGTTTTCAAAAGGTGGGATACTCAGAGTCATGTCCAGTAGCTTTCACTTCTACACACACACTCACACACACCCCTAATATACGATAACAAGAGCCAATTTCTTATTTCCAAGGAGTAAGATCCTTCTGAATCAACACTAGCTTGCTGTGTAGTGATCAGCAGATGGCCTGTGATTAAAGATGGGAAAGGAGAAAATGTGCTCTCCTAATGGTGGTGACTGTGTTCTCATGCAGAGGGCCATTCCCTAACAAAGCTCAAGAATGGATATCAATTCCAGATGTTAAGTCAAATCCTGGGCTTACTTATAACAGCACTTTTCAGATTGAGTGTTTTCCTTTGCCTTCACTGAAATTGCCATTTAAGAAGAGATTAATGTTCCCAAATTAGCTAGCTATCAATAAAGAAAACCCCCTTCCATAAACAATGGTCCCTCTCTCCATCATTAGTTTAATGAAAATGGCACAATTATGAATAGCAAAGAAATTGCTATCGCAAATGCTTCTCTGCTCCTCACTCTTCCTGTGATTAAAAAATAAAAAATATCCTTCCAGCAAATGTTCTTTGCAAAAATGTAAGTGGCATGGTAGGATTATTTCCTGACTTCACATACGCTGTCCTAGTCTAAGAAAGCAGTTCCCAAAGTTTCCAGAAGTTAGCTGAGTTACAATATAAACAAGCACTTTAAATATGACTAAGACAGTATCCCCTACCTCCCCTCCAACCTTTTATTAAAAAACACATACTTTATTTCAACATTCCGAGCAGGTCCTAGACAACTCTGTGCATGTAAGTCCCAGAGCAGACATAAAAACCAGATGGGAAAGAGATTTACAAGAACCAATCTCAAAAGAATATTTGCAAGCAGAATGTCAACTCAACATTGATTTCTGCAATGTATTTTGATTTACAATACAGATGTCTTTCCAGAATTTTCATCTCTCCTTTTGCATGAACAAAGTGCAAGGAGGATATAGTCCCAGATGCTCATTTCAAATGTTCCAGTCCTAAACAACAACAAAACAAAAAACTCCCCAAGTTATCATTTACTTTTATACTCTGGGAAGTTCAGGAGTTTTCGTAGATTTTATAGGCAAATTGTTAAATTGAGAAGTAGTTCCTGTGCTTATGAATATTTCCTGAGGCTATGATACTGTTGCTTCTCAAGGATCTGAACAAGGTGGGGAGAAAAATCAAAGCACTTTTCCTTGTCGCTCTCCCATGGTACAACCACAGTATATTTAGAGTTTATGGTGGTAACACTGGACACCAGAACAGATACAGAAGATGTAAAATACACCTCCTTGTTCAGAGTCTCCTTGGAAGAGTGGTGAGGAAAATAAAAGGTGAAGTAGAATAGAAAAAGGATGTTTGAACACAAAGAAAGCAGCACATAATTCTGTTAGGTGAAATGGGGAGACTAGAAGGTAGGAAGCAGTGAGTCACAGTGAAGCCCGACCCTTAAGGATGGCGTACTTCTCATCCTCGTGGGTCACAGGAAACAATACTTTCTGAAATCTCATCATCAACAAACATTTATTGAACTAACTAGAATAATTTCCAGTTCATAAGCAATAGCTATTCCATGGAAATTCTTAAATATACTTTGGTAGCTTGTGTGTGATATGCCCCTGTTTTTTTTTTTTCATTGTTTGAAAAATGATAATCCTTAAATTTGTTTTCTGGAGCCTTATGTTTCTGAAGCCATATGTAAGTATCATGAATTCCTCCCTCCAAGATGTACTGAGTTCCCATTAATTTGATTAGATTTATTGTGGGTAAAGACAAAATGATGGTCAGACTGATCATAATGAGTATGTGTGCATTCCTAAAGCACTGTGATCACATGATCTAATATCTTTTGGAGGGCCTTATGCATTAATTGGCATATAAAAGTTTTGATGGTGTAACTTAAGAAAAATATTCAAACTTCTTTGATTCTATCAACCTATTGATTGGTTTTTGCTCATTTGGTGGGTTATGGATGTTTGTTATTGTTTAGGGGGGTTGGTTATAAGTTGTTGGTCATGGTCAGGGAAAAAGCTGAAAAGAGGAGATTAGATTCAGAAATCTTGTTCTAAAGGGGAAAAGGGGATGATATAGTATAGAAATTATGGGATTAACAAGGTAAATTGTTGAGTCTACTTTTGAACAACCACTAGTTTCAAGTATTTTATGTTGGTATATTGATACAAATTTAAAGATATTTTTGTTATATTGTTTATATGTTTCCATTCTTATTTAAGGTATTATACTTATGCAGCTCATTTAAAAATGTAATGTAAATTCTAGTCCTTGAAAGCTATTTAGGATAACTAATAAATACAGGCTAGTAGTTAGTCATCTATAATAATCAAAGGTGTAGTCATGTGAGGTATGTTTTCAAGGTCAAATAAAGATTTATTTTATATAGATAGGTGGTCTTCAAATACTTCAGAGATCTACAGAATATGGCATTTAAGATATTTTAATAGCGTAAGGCTTTTCAAGACAGTGAGACACATGTCTTTCTGATAATACCAATTTACTTCAAAAAAGGATGAGAGGCATCAAATACCTCCATATACAGTTTGACAGTTTGCTTTCAATATAACAAAGCTAGTCATTTGGGTAAGAAACTGTCCTTGTCTTGACTGCTGACAATATACTGTACAAACTGGACAAGCAAGATACAGAAGAAAGGAACAAGACAAAGTGGAACAGCCCTTCAAAATTTTTGCTTCACAGAAAGTCTGTCAGATATTCAAGGCCTGTAGGCTGAATATTGATGCTCCAACATTGCAGAGGAATTTTGTGTAACTTTCCAGGAAGCCAGATATCTTTGTTATTTCTATAGTTTTGGAAGTTGCTTGCTCTGTACTTCCTGTGTACTCAGGGAATATTATATCTTTCTTGGATCTTTGATGGGATTGAGTACTAGATAGTTATAGTTACAATTTTTCTTGTTACCAAATTCATAAAGGAAACTCACTAAAGAGGTATAAAATATATAGGATTGAGAGATGTAAAAGTTTAAGTTATTTAAAAATGTTTTGAGGTATAAAAAGATAGTTTGGGGTTGTTAATACAAGTTAGGATAAAAAGTAAATTAGGTACAAAACTTTAACATACAAAGACAAGATAGATACTGGAATGTTTTCTCTGAGTTTGACAAATACAGATAGACTGGACAATGTAAATGCAACTCTTACCTGATAGTTGTTCTTATTGTACATAGTTTTACTATGTTAGAGCTAAAAACTTTTCTTTTTATGTTGTGGGATATTTGTACACTGTGAGAAGATATATTGCTTGATTTGTGTAATAAAAAGCTGAACAGCCATAGCTTGCCAGAAGGTGTAGGTGGGACTTCCAGGCAGAGAGAGGAAGAAGGAGGAGGAACCTAGTCATGAGAGAGACACACAAGGAGACACAGTAAAAGTGGGGTGGGTGGTAAGTGACAGAATGTATATTAATACAAATGGGCTAGATTAATAGATTAATGCGTAGATTTATAGAAATGGCCCAAAGGAAAGTCCAACTACAGATGATAATGGACTAAACCTCTGAAAGTGTGAGCCAACCCCAGTTAAATGTTTTCCTTAATATGAGTTGACACAGTCGTGGTGTCTCTTCACAGCAATAGAAACCCTGAGACAATCTCTGTTTCAATGCCCATTTTCATCATAAGAGTTCCCATGATTTGAAAGCACTTCCATATTCATCATTTCACCTGCTTGCTACAGTAAGAATTGGAGGTAAGTAAAGTGTTAATAGGCTCATTTTTAGATGAATAAGCATTTTCAAAATGCTTATGAAACTTAACAAAGGTTATTCATCCGGCGATGCATATTCATAGTGGTGACCTCTAGACCTCATAAGAATAGCTGAACATGACCTACACTGCTTGTGTTAATTATCCAGTCTTATTTTATTTCAATTCATTGAAAATATGCAATCTAAGTGTAATAAAAGGGGACACTCAGGATTATCCAGAATATTTGATTAACCTTAATGCCCTAAAACAGTATTGAACAACCCAGTTTTCATGGTTTAGAAATAAGCCCAGATTTGTAAATGACTTTAGGAAAGCAGAGCAACCCTGGGTTAGATTTTTTTTGAGGTGTAAATATCCAACTTTCCCTTGAAAGTAACAATACATCAAAATCTGTCTTTGATGAAAAACTGGGCTGAGACCTTGGAGGCATGTGATTGCAGTTGGTTTATGCACCAAGTTTCCAAGAACATATTCCACACCACCGACAGCTTCAAGAATGACAGGGAGATCTGTGAGAGTTTTTCTTTTTCTCTCCAGTTCAGCCTCCTTGGATTGACAAATTGGTTTCCCTGCATCCTTCCTGAAAGACATTACTCAGGGCTTTGCTGATTTCCTCGCCCAGCACTGGGTAGAATCTGGGAGGAGACTGTAAAAAAGAAACTGAGTGTCAAACTTAGACTCCAGCGGAGGGAGCTCTTACTTAGGAGCTAAACTCTGAGAACACACTGAAATTTTCAACTTTGGTTACCTGTGCTTAAGATAAGTACCAGCCATTGTTCTTGAGTTCTCAGTAGTCCTCATTGTCCGCTATGTTCAGCGAGTCTGGTTTTATCCCAGGCTTTTTCAGACCCAGGCCAGCTGGCCTTGGTGAGTTCCCGATAGAACATCCCCATTGTCTCAGTGTGTGAGTGCACCCCTCGCGGTCCTGAGTTCCTTGCTCGTGCTCTCTCTCCTTCTGCTCCTGATTTGAGGTCTACTGAGAACTCAAGAACAATGGCAATGGGTTTCTGGTCCTACAGCACGTATGGCTTTGTGGGAGCCTAGGCAGTTTGGATGCTCACCTTACTAGACCTGGATGGAGGTGGGTGGTCCTTGGACTTCCCACAGGGCAGGGAACCCTGATTGCTCTTTGGGCTGATGCGGGAGGGGGACTTGATTGGGGGAGGGGGAGGAAAATGGGAGGCGGTGGTGGGGAAGAGACAGAAATCTTTAATAAATCAATCAATCAATAAAAAGATAAGTACCAGCAACACACAAAGCTGCATCTGGGTCTGTGTTTACAGAGGCACACTGAAGAAAGTGTTGCATTTTTCATCTGCTAAGCTACTCTATCAATTCCGCAAATGTTTATGACTGAAAGGGCCAAAGAATTTAACTCAGGTATTCTGATGACAAAGACAAAATTTTGTATTAAAAGGCCTTTCTCGTTTCATTGGGGTAGTTCCACTTAAAGGTGGAATCTACATGAATTTTTAAGGCAGGCCTATTGATAATTTCATCACCTTTAGAATTCAAAAATATTTTTGCCCCTTTGTGATCAAATCCTTCTAAAAGGTACTAAAAGATTTTCCAAGAAACTCAGAGTTCTTTTAGAGACAATGCAGTACTGGTCACACATACTAGTAAAAGTAGTCTGCTGTAATGAATTACTTAAGAAATGCAAAGCAGGTGTGGATCTGAGTAGTAATGAAGGCATTGGCAAAAATGCCTTCCTGGTCTTCTCTGGGAGGCAGTAAACAAGCCACTTCATAGCAAGCTACAGTAGTCTAAAGGGCAGCGACCAGGGACAACTCTAAATCTGTCATTAAATGGACATAATGTTATATGAAGGCCGCTTGTTTGTCCCCGGCTGCTCAGCCCCGAAATAATCACATAGAAACTATATTATTTAAACCACCGCTCGGACTATTAGCTTTAGCTTCTTATTGGCTAGCGCTTATATATTAATTTAACCCATCTCTATTAATCTATGTATCACCACATGGCAGTGGCTTACCGGCAAGGTTTTGGCATGTCTGACTCCTGGCGGCAGCTCCATGGCTTCTCTCTTACTGCACAACCTCATTCCCATTCTTCTTTTCCAAGGCTTTCTTTAGGTCAATGTTTTGAATGAGAGTTGAAGGTGGAAAGAAAGTAGGAGGAGGAAAGATAAAGGGTTGACTCGACTTCCTGATCCCTTAGTCTTTCCAACCCATATGGCTTTATTAACATGTCCGTGCTAGGTTCTCTCGCCACTCTATTTCTAAAAGAAATTGATGGCTATGGAGGAAATGAACATGTTTTTAGGTAATCACTGAAAGTGATCATCCTGCCTCTATTTCCCTATATTTCTCCTTATTCCCTGTGCCAGGTAATGCACTGGATTATAGGCTGAACTCTCAGCAGCCCTTTCCTAATCTAGAGTTTATCACTGCATGACAACAGTTCATGGCAAAGGAGTCAGAAGGTTACAAGAGAAATGACTCAGTGGGTGAAGGGTCTTGTGGCAACCTGAGTTCAATCCCTAGAATCTACATGAAGGTGAATAAGAGAATCAAGTTCTCAAGTTTGTCCTCTGACCTCCATGCCTGCACAGTGGTATACAAGGAGATACACATGTATACACACACACACACACACACACACACACACAGAGAGAGAGAGAGAGAGAGAGAGAGAGAGAGAGAGAGAGAGAGAGAGGAGTGCAGGCATTCCTGGGACTAGAGTGTATTAAATTCAGGCTGACCAAACATTGTGCTTCCTATGGTACAGGGTAACTTGTAGAGTAACTTACTTGAAAGGAAATAACCCAATGCACCCTCCACCCTGCATGCTAAGATGGTTAAAGACTGGCAAGTCTCTGGGACCCTTTCTTCCTCCTGTGATGCCTCATCCAGACTTAATAGGAGAGGAGGTGCCTACTCTTTTTTTAACTTGATATGCTGTGGCTGGCTGATATACATGGGAGGCCTGCCCTTTTCTGAAGAAGCAGGAGGAGGAGTGGATCGGGGGATTGCAGAGAGGGAATGGGAAGAGAGGAGAGGGGGAACGGAAACTGTCATCAGGCTGGGAAAATTTAACTAATTAATGTTTTTATAAAAAAGAATGGCAGGCCCTTCCATCTCCTATAGGGCATATTTCCCTTCCAAGGTCTCTAAATGCTGCCCTCTTCTTGCTCACCTTCCCTGCTCATCAGCACTCCATCACGTAAATAACTGGCCTAGTGCCTTGAAGGATATGATCTAGACTTCTGCTGCCTTCACCGTGACAGGGACTGAGAAAATTCTACCTTGAGGCAAAATGATAGATAAAATTGGGTGTCTGGTTTTTTTTTTCTTGTGAAAGGGAATTGTTTCTAGTCTTCTTTCTTGACTAAAGGAGAAACAAAAAGCCGCTCACTGTATCACTGAATCTGTGCTGTTTAATCCACATTCATCTTCTCTAGCAGTGAACAACCAGTGCCACGTGCAGCAGCTAATGCTCGGTGCTTGCAACACAAATGACGCGTTGTCTGTGCTGATTTCCTAGGACCCATATGGGTTCTATGTCAGATGAATGGAACGAAACTGGAATATGCTTGAGACCACCACCACAGAATTCTTTAGATTTTTGAAAATTATTTTTTCAATTTTCAATCTGCTCCTTAGGTACAGTACCATTTTTTTAAAATTTGTGATCATGGCCAAAGCATAAAGAGACACTTCAACTTACTCAATACAATGGTTATTATGCCTTAACATCAAAATGCAATGTAAAAATTACCACCTAGCAATCTCAATTATTGCTACACATCAAAATACTATGTCAATTTCATGATACATGTAGGACCTGGGGTGACTATTAGGAGCCTTCAGATTTAGGAGGTCAACAAAAGCCATTATTGACAAAGGTTCGTTACCTCCCATCCTTATACTCCTCGATAGCATAAAGATGCTTTTACATTCTTAGATATTCATGTCAATACAGATCTTGCATCCAGACAGACTCAAGACAGTTAAGTATTATGCTTCCTTCAATATAAACTCACATGTGTAGGTTATTGAATCCGTTGAAGAAGGACTGGAAGGATCCTTATGATTGGTAACAGGGACTGGTCACCTGAGCTACCTATCCTATCCTATCCTATCCTATCCTATCCTATCCTATCCTATCCTATCCTATCCTATCCACTTAGTACATTCTACTTTAAAAACTATTTTTGGTCCAAAAATCATTCAAAGAAATATGGCTTTACTTGAGAAACAGTAACCGGCCACCTGCTAAACAGCTCTTCATTCTTTGCTGCAGTTCGACTATTCTACCCAATGAGAAAGCTCTTTGCTGCAGTTCGACTAGTCTACCCAATGAGAAAGCTCTTTGCTGCAGTTCGACTATTCTACCCAATGAGAAAGCTCTCTTAACCACCTCCCCCGTTCTCTGCAGGCCAAAACCCCTTGACTCTCACTCTGACCTTATCTGTTCTTGAAAAAAGGAATTGGTTTAAGGGGGAAAGGAGATCAAGCTAGATTCCCCTAGTTCCTCTTATTTTTACTTGGAAAAGTTTGACTATAATTCTGTTTAGATTTAAAGAATGCATAAAGACTACTTTTATGCACGTCATCTGCTGCCTTGAAGAGAAGCATTAAATTAGTGGTGAGATGTTCAAGTCTATGTAGATCAAGCTGAGAGGGTCATCCCTCTGTCTTTGCCGATGACCGGTCTGAGAGTGCATTCAATGGGACTGTACAAAAGAGTATATCATCAGTAGTTCAAATGAACTGTTTTTCCAGAGAAGTTTACTCTACAGTCAGAGGAGCACTGCAAGTTATGATTGTACCACCTATATTTGCGACCAACGGATGCTACTAGAGCACAGAGAGCTGCTGACAGTTTAAGATAATACAGAAATCCGCTAAAAAAATATCTTCGGGGTTCCATCCAGGCTAGAAAGCTCAGAATTCCTTTACAAGTCCTTCCTCATTGTCCATCACTCCTCCCGCAGATTGCTACCTTCCAAATCAAGATGGGAAAATATAAAGCACCAAATTTTAAAATGCTAAACTTAAAAATCTACATATTTCTAAGAGTAGTAACTAGTGGTTTGTTTGTTTGTTTGTTTGTTTGTTTGTTATAAATGACTGGGGAAATCTTTTCTTCACCTTTTGCTGAACTAAAAGGCATTCTGCTCCCTTAACTACATAGAAGCAATATGAAATGCAAATTCTTGGCTGAAAAAAATTGGAGAGATGGGAAATACGAACGGTTAATGATTAGAATGGACAGTTCTCTAGTGAATGTGACCAAAATACACTCAGGAGAAGGATCTTGGAATGAAATTAAAGTTAAAGTTGGAAAAATAAATTTGGAGGGATGCCATGGCAGATTTAGAGGCAGGCAAATTAACAGTAGTGAATTTCAAATTAATTTCACAGATGGTATCCAATTCTGGTGTGGCTGGCAAGGGTCCAGATTATATAGGAAACATAAAGAAAAAGAAAAAAATCTTACTTCAGTTTTCTTGTGAGATGTGAGATGCCTGATCTCTGTAATTGTATGTTTATATATATGTTGGTATGTGTTTGTGCACATGAGTGTGGGTGTTTTATGTGTATCTAGTCAATATGGTATAAAAATTAACAAGGAGAAAAAGTAAACCAGCCTGCTAGTCTGCTAGGAAATAAATTCTCAGACACTTGTCAAGGGAAATATCAAGTAAATATTTATTGGATCTACTTTTAGGAACCGCCAGGCACAGCTTGTTATGACATTGAAAATAAACTTGATCCTTACTCAAGGGACATAGCTGTGCACCAATGACATATACACTAAAGCTGGAGTCTTGAATCTACGCTACTCGCATAAAAGTAGCGAAAAACTAGCTGCCCCGAATCTATATAATATTGAATACTTTATAGCCAATATCACATATATGCACATTTTACTAACCCAGAGAACTGTAGGATATTATTTCACTGGTAGTTACATACATAAGGATTGTTTATCTGGTACTTCCTTCTTGTCCCCTGAGAGATTCTGTTCTCTTTTTCTATTGATAAGTATATCTGTATCAATTTTGAGACTTCTTAATCCCTCAACATTATAAAGTTTAAAACCTTCTATATAATTTAATAATTCTATATAATTTCAAACATAAGACTCTTATCAGATTTAAATATAATTCCTCTATAATTTTAGATGCTTTTCACAAATTTTAAAGTACATGTTTCCTTGAAGGTGAACGTTTGTTTTGCTCTCATGAATGACATTTATAATTTTCATAACTCAACACAGATGGACTGAAATGCACTTCATGTAATATTACACTTTGTGGGCATTAAATTATACTTGTATTAATTTCGAGTTTTAGATTTTTTTCCCCTGATTTGAAAGCCAATAGATGTTTTTCCACATTTCAAAAATTCCATTGCAAGGTGGTAGACTCATCTAGACACCGTGCCCATAACACCTAATGGCTAAAACGGCTGTTACGTTACCACTAATGATCCTATATTTGGTATAAAACCAAGGTTTCCATGCTGGCCTAAAATGTCCCACAGGCCCTTTTTTGTGCCTTCCTCAGTTCTGTCTCTTACATTCTTTTCTTTTTGACTCTGTTCAAGCCACGCCGTGAATGTTTTATTTTGTCTTAAAGATTTTCTTAGAAAAATGATCAGAGTTTGAGAAAATATCAGAGGAGGGGAAAGCTTTTCGTGTTTCATTGTGATTTGTGCAAGACAGGGAAGACCTGACCATGCTCATTGGCAGATAGGAAAAAAAAAAAACAGCTGGAAAACAACAGAAGACTTCCTTTTTTTTTTTTTTGGATTTTTCGAGACAGGGTTTCTCCTGGAACTAGCTCTTGTAGACCAGGCTGGCCTCGAACTCACAGAGATCCACCTGCCACTGCCTCCCTAGTGCTGAGATTAAAGGCCTGTACCACCACTGCCCGGCAAGGCTTCCTTTTTTTTTTTTTTTGTTTTTTTGGTTTTTCAAGACAGGGTTTCTCTGTGGCTTTGGAGCCTGTCCTGGAACTAGCTCTGTACACCAGGATGGTCTTGAACTCACAGAGATCTGCCTGCCTCTGCCTCCCGAGTACTGGGATTAAAGGCTTGCGCCACCACCGCCCTGGTAAGACTTCCTTTTTATTATTAAACTTCTTTCCTAATTTATTGCCTGGAAATAATGGAAGGAGACTTCAGACCAATCTTGAAGGAAAGAGTCAGGTACAGCGGAATTTGCCTGAAATCTTAGAATTTGCAAGGTTGAGGATTGATGATCAAGAGTTTAAAGTTCTTGGCTACATATCAAGTTCAAGGCTAGCCTGGGAGGATACATGAGACCCTGTCTCAAACAAATAAGGAAAATGATATTAATAGTATATGTAATGTATATGTTTTGTAACCAAAGAAACAGGGATTATTTATTACTGGCAAAGAGTGTCTTCTAAGCCCTTTCAAGGGATTCTGGACAGGCACAAGTTCTGCATAGGCTATGAATGAAATGCTCCATTGCCTACCTTCAGCTAGAAACTTCCTTTAGTTTCTTGTGACACGGGTGTCATTGCACAACTCACAGCAAGGCGGCTGTCTCCTCTCAAAACAACTAAAAGCAAGAACAAGTCAGCACTCAAGACAGAAACTGTCTGTGTAACTGTTTCATTGCTGTGAAGAGACACACTGACTGCAGCAACTCTTATAGAGGAAAGCGTTTAATTGAAGGATTGCTCATGGTTTCAGAGGTAAGCTAAGGTACATTATCATCATGTGGAGGAGTATGGTGGCAGGCAGGCAGGCACTGTGCTGGAGAAGTAGTGGAGAGTTTTGCATTCTGATTCTTAGGCAGCGGGCACAAAGAAAGAGAGATAGGGACAGAGACAGAGAGTCAGAGATAGAGACTAGGCCTGTCTTGCACTTTTGATATCTTAAAACCCACTCCCCATCCCCAACCTCACCACTGAGACACTCCTCCCATAAGGCCATAGGTACTCCTATAAGGCCACACCTCCTAAACCTTTCAAATAGTTCCACTCTCTGGTGGCAAAGCTTTCAAATACATGATCCTACAGGGCTATCCTTATTCAAACCACCACAGAAGCCACAGCCTTTCCCTAAAACCAATATAACCTGTTCAACATGGATCCTATTTCTTCTACCCCTATCCCAGAAAGGGGATTTCACCTGGGCATGACTCTCTGGAAGTGAGCACTGATGAGAGCCATCCTAAAGTCATGATCATTCCTAGTAGGAGATTCAGGATACTTGAACAACTATCAGTAGAGTATGCAGAGAAATATTTTCAAAAGCAGAATACTTATGCCTGTTTGATGGAGTAAAAAAAAAACTTCAGTGAATGTGACATTGAAACTAAAATTTGGAAAAACAAAAAACCAAAAGAAGAAGAAGAAGAAGAAGAAGAAGAAGAAGAAGAAGAAGAAGAAGAAGAAGAAGAAGAAGAAGAAGAAGAAGAAGAAGAAGGTAAGAAAGAAAGTCAGATTTTCACATGTTTCTGGCACAATTTGAGGGTTCTAGAATTTCAGTGAGCTTGAAGAATGTTAGGAAAAGGGAATTTCTCTTCCATTATACTGAAGAGTTTAGGGTCCATCATCTATGCATGCATAAGTAACCAAGGAAATCACAAAAGTCATATCTTAGGAAAGTACTCCTAAGTTAACAGGGTACAGACAAACTGAGCATGGGAAAACACAGAGGTCAAGTGCGGCCCTGTAGCATGGCCCGATCTGGTAGACACGGCTCTAAACAGAGTCAGAGAAACTCTAAACAGTCAGAGATTGTGAAAAAAAAAAGAGGTAGAGATGTACCTGAAAAATATAGACATAGATTAAAAGTGGAGAAAGAAACCGCAACAACGAATTGACTTTAAAGATTCCTGGCATGCCTGACTAAGCAGATGTTGTTGGCGTGAATCAGATAAGGGAAAGAAAGAATGGCTTTCTCTTTAGATACACAGAGTTTTAAGGACTTTACAGCACTCATTGTAGTACAATATGGACAGGCTTGACTCCAGAGACAAGGAAAGGGAGGGGAACTCAGAGCTTTGGATGGAGACATGTAGGACTGAATTTAGTTTTATGAATATTTATTAAACGTTTGCTGGAATTCTTGGCAACATCCTGACTATAGTGTCATAATGACTTATACCAAAGCACTAACACACAAATTCTATTATAAGGGGAAAAATGAGATGTTCTGACTTATCAATGAGTTCTATTTTACCCTTCTAGCCAAACTGTCCTCAGAACACACTCTGAACTTTCAAAATAAATGTAGACATCAAGATGGATATGAAGAATAAGGAAAACAAGTGGCGGATACATACACCAAGCAACTCTATTTCATCATGTTGCAGTCACATATACTGTTTCCTTTCCCCCAGTTTACCTTTGATTGGAATTTATTTCCTCTTGATTCAGTTAGAACTGCAGCCCATAATTTGGAAGCCAGCCCATACTTTATGTGAGTGAGTTTCACATGAACTGCTAATAAAAATGTATTATTAAAAGACAATGCTCAATGAATCTTGCAGGCTCCGACTTGATTACTAGAATTAACATGGCCAGTTCCATTTAGCACATAATGCTCTTGTAGCTTGGGCCAGTTTGCATTTCTCAGCTTCGTTAATTAAAGTTGTAGTTACTTATTAAAACTGTAATTGCACACTGTTGTGATTGGGGGACTTTTAAAAATTAAACTGTTGTTTACCCAAGTGGTGCTGAGGTTTTAGCGTTGGGTATGTCTTAAGAGTAAAATATTTAAGACATTTTCCCCTCGTAAATCTGTTCTTACAAAAAAAAAATGGCTACAGCTGTTTCGTTTGGGTATCAGGTTAGTTTGTTCTGGCTCCAAGTGCACGCCTTCCTGCTTTTTCTCTCACTTGCCAGAAGCACGACTTGACGAGCTTTCTGTATTGTGTAAGGCTCCTACACTGCACAGATTTTGCTTCAATTTATACACACTTGGGAGGGGGCTAATTTGGTAAAGTATTGGACCTGAGTTTGGATCCCCAGCACCTATATGAAGAGACAGATACAGGAAGTGCTCTATAACCCTAGCTCTGGGAGGCAGGAACCGAGGACCTCTGGAGCTCCTTGGCCTCCAGCCTAGGCAAGTCAGTGAGCTCCAGGTTCAGTGATAGACCCTATCTAAAAACACAGGGTTGATAGTGACTGAAGAAGGTACCCAACATTAATATATGACCCCCCATATGAACACACATTCTCATGCACACAATGACATGGGTGGAGGCCCCAAAAATGTGAGCCTATTTCCACCTTGCCTGACAATCAAAGACAGTTTGGAGGTTGCTCAAAATGGTTGACAAGCGTAGCTGCACATCCCAGCTCAGGATGTGATTACTTGGTTCTTTCGACAATAAGATGGCTCATACAAGTAGATCATCACCAACACCAACAGTCATGTGCAAGTACCCGCACATATATCCAAATGCACACATATAGTTTAAAAACCTTTTAGCCTTTACAATGCTTACCTGCTGGAACACCATCTTCTTTAATGACCAACAATTAAAAGTCGTGAGCTAAAAATGCAAAGTTAGAGATGGAAACCACATGCTTTCCAATGAATTCTTCCAAGAGCTAGCTGATAAATTCTTGGCTCCAGTTCTCTCACTTTGATAAGTGAACGAATTGATCTCCCCTAGCTTTACGTTTTTCAATAGCATCAATAATTTATTATGCCTTTGTATTACATGCCAAAGTACTCTACAATTTACAATTTCTTCTTACTAAGGTTTTTGGTAATTGAGCAGAAATCCAGTATTCTCTGCCAAAATATTCAACCTCTCCTCACTCCTCTGAATACAGCATCCACCCCTTTTTCTTGGTCTGAAGTTTTCCATTATGCCCCAGACTCCATTCTTTCTCACTCCTATGCTTAGTCAATGTACCCCATCTCTCCTGAATCACTTTGCCTTTTTATGGGATCAATCTAGAGAGCCAGAGATATGGTATGCCTTCTCTCTCAACTTATTAAATAGGAAGAACTGTCATGAGTCTTCATGTATCTGCAGCTACTCCCTATTGTTTCTCCCTTTCAGAAAAAGCTCCAAAAAGTATTTATTATTTTAGTTGGCCATCTGCTTTCTCCCTCTTTCAATTATCTCTGAGAGAGTTTGCAGCCCGGCTTTTGGATCCTCTACTCTGATTGAACTGATTTCACATGACCATGGGCTCCAATGGCCTCCACATTGGTGTTTTTTGAGTTATTTGATCTGTTAGAATCACTAGTTCATCTATTGCTAACACTTGACCTCTTTTATGAATTTAGGATCTAGGACATGATCCTGTTTTCCTTTGCTTCTCACAATTCACTGGCCACACCTCCCCAGAGCATCTCTTATTGATCCTCATCTCTTATTGATGTTCCTCATCTCACAGATCTGTTATTTTTATAGCATTCTGTGTAATGAAGAGGGCTTGTTCATTCCCGGCTGCCCAGCTAGCTTAGACCCGAAATAATTACACAGTAACTGTATTAATTAAATCACTGTTTGGCCCATAAACTATAACTTCTTATTGGCTAACTCTTACATCTTAGTTTAACCCATTTCTAGTAATCTGTGTATTACCACGAGGCTGTAGCTTACCAGCTGAAGTTTCAGCATACCTGATTCTGGCAGCAGCTCCGTGGTGTCTCACTTTCCACCTTCCTTTTTCCAGCATTCCGTCCAGTTTTCCCTGCCTAGCTCTGTTCTTTTGCCCTATCACTGGCCAAGGCAGTTTCTTTATTCATTAACCAATAAAAGCAACACATAGACAGAAGGACCTCCCACACTAATTCTGGGGTCCATAGGGTACATGTCTTAATTACTTTTCAATTGAGGTGAAGAGATAGCATGACCAAGGCAACTTAGAAAACAAAACATTTATTTGGGCTTTTGGCGCTAGAGGCTTAGATCCATGGCTATCGTTATGAGGAAAATGGAAGCAGCAGGCAGGCATAGCTCTGGAGCATTAGCTGAGCACTCACCTGTGGAGAAAACAATCACAAGACAGAGAGAGAGATAACTGGAACAGGGTGGACCTTTTGAAATCTCAACGTCTGACCCCAGAGACACACCTCCCCCAATAAATTTAAACTTTCTAAACTCTTTCCTAAACAGTTCCACCAATTCGGGACCAAGTACTCAAATATGTTAGTCTATGGGGGCCATTCGCATCCAAAGCACTAGAATAATATAACCATACTCGTGGTATTAAATGACACCTATAGTCGGATAACACCCAGGTTACTTGTCATCAGTTTGAATTCTGGATTTTTGTATCCGGATACCAACTGACCACTTCACTTGGGTATTTGAAGACCATTTCATAATTCACATTTAATACCTATATTCTTATTATTTGATCTCCAGCATGGTTCTCTCACACCTTTCTCTCTCTTCATTAATGGCAACCATGTTGCTGCTGCAGCTGCTTTGAATTCTCCAACTAGTTCATAATCCATTCAGCAAGTCCTTTCAGCTCTCCTTTCAAAATGTACCACTGTGTGAGCACTGTTCATCTTCCTCCCTGTCATTGTCTGGGCTCCTGTTTTCAAGATGTCTTTTACAATTGTTTCGTCAGCCTCACCTACTTTTCTCCTCTGATCTCAGTTTCCTACAATCTCTCATGTTCCAAGAAATTCTGCTAAACGAGAGTCAGACCATCTATTTCCTCTGCTCGTTTATTTCCCCTGCTCATCTAAACCACCTTCATGTCTTAACCTAGAATAAATGCTTTCTGTGACTTGGATCTCTCTCTCTCTCTCTCTCTCTCTTTCTCTCTCTCTCTCTCTCTCTCTCTCTCTCTGTGTGTGTGTGTCTCTATCTCTGTGTCTCTCTCTATCTCTCTCTCCCTTCTCTAAAGTGTGCTACTACAACTAAAATTCCTGCTGAAACTCCCTACTCAAGGCCTTCTATGAGCTGCTTCTTCAAAGCATTGATTCCATGAACTGCTGGTGGCTTTGGCTTTGCAGTACTTTTACCCAGTACCCCACAATTTGATCTCATATCTTTTAGTTCTTTTGCTTAAAGTCATGTGCTATGCACATAAACTCTTATTTACCTACCTTATTTAAAACAACATGGTCACACTTTTCTTTCTTAAGTATTTTTCCATATCCCTTATCACTACTGGCACAGTATATATTTTACTCTTATTAGTATTGTATGTAGCTAATCATTTATCATTTGTTTCTCCCACTTAAATATGGATAGCAATGATTTTTGTTATTTTACTCACTGCTTTAGACCCAGGACCAAGAACATTACCTGCCATGTTTTAGATTCTAAATAAATGTTTAGTGAATGAACACTGAATGAGTCAAAGAAAGAAAGAATGAAAGGAAGAAGAAAGAGCAAGCCATTTCACTAATCAATTTCACAGACACAAACAGAAATATAATGTTGTGTTAATAATAATAGTAATAACATTCACAAGATTTTCTATTATTGGTTTAAAAAAAACAACCAATAGACAAAAACCAAAAAAAGAGAACTCTACAAAAGAGTTATTGTTTTAAGGCTGTATAAAACTTCCTGATATTGACATTTTCATTCATTAGTCTTCATCTCTTCTTGTGTGAAACAGAGGGGGAAGAAAAGAAAAGAAAGAAGTCTTGCAAGTGAAGGCAACCATTGATCATCAGAGACAGAAAACAAGCTCCTAATGAGCTCTGAGTTGTTACAGTGCTCACGTTCAGGTACAAGGGAAGAAGCTAATAGATCTAAGCTCTGTATAATTCTGAGCAGGCATGATCCATTCAACCATTTGCTTGATCTAATACTTTTTCAAGGATGGAATTCATTGCATTGAGCACCTATATATTCAAGGTTTCTATGAGTAAATACCTGGAGTGACATTTTGATAAAAGAACTCCCTAGAGAGTAAGTCTCCAATGTTTATGAACTCTGGAAATACATCGCTTAAATGAATATCACTCTGAGAGGGGTCCCTAAGCCATCAAAAATAAATGATGCATATGAAAAAGAAGGTCAAAGACAGCACAGTGGCCTACACCTGGAATCTTCCCACACCTGGGGTCTCAGCACTTGGAAGCTAAAGCAGGAGGGTTATCTGAACTCTGAAGCCATCCTGGGATAGATAGTGAGTTACAGACCAGGCTGGCGAGAGTGAGATAGCTTGTCCCAAGAAGTGGAGAACAAAAGGGAAGTTCATCATTTTTCATCAGGAGGAAAATGAAAAATAAGTTACCTTTAAACACCCTTTAGAATAATTAAAATTAGCCAACTTTCCATATTCAATGTTGAGGATAATGTGCCCCCCCCAAAAAAACTGCTGCTGGGAGCATAGGGGGTGAAACAGCCCAGCAGAGCTCTATACATCCACATAAAGGCACTGCAAAAATGTTCAGGTCATCCTTCCTGTGACCATCCAAAATTGGAAATGACCCAAACGTCTATTCGTAGTGACTAGATAAACAAAGGAGGTGAAATCATAGAACCGCACGAGGGGTTTGTCTCTAGTACATGCTAACACAGATCACTTTAGCATCAAACAAAAGAATACTGGGAAAAAAGAAGTGCCTTCAATATGTTCCCATTTTTGTAGAAACCTCAAAATAGTGACTATAGCCTTATAAAGACAGATCAGTGGTTTCCTGGTATACGGTACAAAGACATCGAAACTTTTGTGAGTGGTAGACATATGTGCCATCTTGACTGTGCCTATAGGTTTGGGTATAAAAGTGTATCAAGGCCTAGCACAGTATTTGGCACACTTCTACAATTCCATCAACGGGGAGGTTGAAGCAAGCCCAACCCAGGCTATGTAACAAACCCCCATCTTAGCAGAAAGTCCAAACTTCTTAAACTATATATAGTTTTTAAACTTCTCAAAACTTCTTAAACTGTATTTTATTTTATATATATTATATATCAGCTTTATTTAGTAGAAGTAAACTATTAAAATAGTAAGCACTAATTCTTTTAAAATAAGAATATATGACATCTACTTACTATAAAAGATTTTCATGATCTAAATGTAGAACGTGGTAAAGATAAAATGGTCAGTTGTAATCCAACCTTTTCGTGGAAACTTCTGGCTCCCCAGTAACTACATGGAGACATTATTCATTATAAAAATGGCCATAGCTTAGGCTTGTCACTAACTAGCTCTTACAACTTAAATTAACCCATTTCTATTAATTTGCATATTGCCACATGGCTCATGTCTTTACCTGTCTGTCCTCCAGCATGTCCTGCTCCCTCTGTGTCTCCTGGTGACCTTGTCTTCTTCCCAGCATCCTCTACATCTCTGTGTCTGGCTGTCACACCTATACCTCCTGCCTAGCTACCCGACATTTAGCTTTTTATTAAATCAGTAAGAAGGCACCTTGGCAAAGACACATCTTCACAGTGTACCAATAGAGTACTCCACAACAGTCAATAAATAAGGTAGAGTGAGTCCAGAAAGCAGATATAAAGACAATGATTTTGAATTGGGAAGATTTGATCTAACAAAATGTTAAGTGCAACTTTGGATGCATAAGCAAACCCTACTCACCATTTATGATTTCTTCCACACAGAAGCAAGCAGGGAATTTGATTATTAGTATTCAAGGCACAGCATGTGTCCTGGTTGACTGTTTGAGCTTTAATTGAAAAGCACATTAGAACTATGGTTGGGAACGAACCCCCAGTGCTTGCTCCAGAGTGCTGCATCTGTGGACCTCCCGTTATTGATCATAAGGGCAATGATCAAAGAAATCATGATTTTAAAGACTCCTAATGTGTGAGGAACAACAAGAAAGAACGGGGTCTGCCCCTGTAGCCCACTTCTGGGGACCCCAGCCTCATCACGAAACTGCCCCACAGACATTTGAAAGAACAAGTGAGGAACAGAAAATCTTGGCCCAGACAGCTTATTCCTGAAAATTCGGCAGGCAACACATACCTACCTCCTTTATATCCTGAACACCGGTGGACTACCCATACTTGATTTGCATCCACTACCAACTCACATGATAAACTGTCTTCGTTATTATCAGCACCCCCTCTTGCAAAAGTTTAAGTCAAAAGTGAGGTCATATACCTCTAATCTTAGTAGAGAGGAAGCTGATGCAGGACCACACATGAGTTCAAAGCCAGCAGGAATACCCTGTAAGAACCTTTGTCAAAAATGAGGGGCGAGAATCCTGCCGAAGTTCATTCTTCCTTTGTTATTCTGTGAAAAACCCTTTGACTTATCATCCCTTCACTTTTCACCCCTCAGAATATAAAATATTGCATTACAATACAGATTAATTTGACCTAATATTGCCATCCTATGTAAATAAAATCACTAAAGCAATTCTCTCTGAAGCAATCACCTCTGTTTTGAAAGAGCTCATTGTGTTTACTCTAAGTTTCATTTGTTATAATACGGAAGCTGTAAATTTTGTCTGGTTTGGAATAGACCAAGTCTGGGCAACAAAGGTAATTTTGAACACATGTACTATTTTTTTTGCGTTAAAAAAATCTAAAGACTATTTTGTAAACCATTAGCAATAATGCCAAGCACATTTCATGAAGAACTCTCTGAATAATTATAAGAACACGGAACTTCAGAGAATGTGTATGAGAGAACATAGCAGAAACTCTGGTACGTGGATTTTTTTTTTTTTTTGCTTTATACTCCTTCAATAACTACTCCTCTTGAAATTTTAGCAATCACAAGACCTTAATGTGTTCTAATAGTTCTTTTGATGTCTGTTAAACTTTGAAAAGAGGACGGGGTACTGATTTCTAGCATAACAAAGAGCCCCTCCCCATCACGTACTGGGATATGTGGTTACAAAATGATTCAACCGCAAGCAATTGGATAATTCCCATGCAGCAAGGCTCCTTTCATCCCAAACCATGTTTATTTAATTAAATCTGATGCCCTCGTTAATGGTGTTTTCAAGTATCTTTTGATCCCAGCTAAGTGTTTCTAAATACTGGACTGCAGTTGGCAATAGCCATGACATTAATGGAAAGATGTTAGACATTTAAATTATCCAAAGCAGTTGAGGAGAGCTTATAAGTCACCAAGGTTGCATGAGGAACTGTTCTGCGATGTGAAGTTGTGATTTAAATCTTGCATGTTCTTAAGTATGAGATTCTAAGTGAGCATTTGGGAAGCAAAGGAAACTTTCACTAATGAACCTTCAGGGACCAGTTAGCACAGTTTGTTAAATTGGAATGCTTATTAGGTCTAGGCAATAGTCTAAATCAACCTAAGTGCTTGTTAGTTTGACCAATTATAGGTGCTCGATAAGTGTTTGTTAAAATTCAATAATTCTGTGTCCAGAAGGGATAGTCTATGAACAGTTGAATTGGAAAAAAAAATAAGTGATTAGTCATGAGTAAATTTTACATAAACTGGACATTTTGTCACAACTACTAGAGGACCAAGGTCGCACCAAGGTTATAACAATGATAGTGAAACCTTTACTTCTGCCAGGCCCTATAAACAATGTTTCCTGGTGAATGCAGATAATTTGAAGGATCTTTTGGTGGCATATGCCATCTAACAAAGAAAGCAAGAGCTGAAGATGAAGCACAGTTATTAGTCAGTTCCAGACACCAAACCATTAAATGACAATAGCTCCATATATTCATATATTTGAATATATGAATATATTGAATGGAATTGTTTAGGAAGCATTAAAAAGTGTGGCCTTGTTGGAGGAGGTATGTCACTGGGGTTGAGCTTTGAAGTTTCAAATGCCCACACCCTTCCCAGTTGTCATATTCTCTTTCTCTCTCTTTCTCTCTCTTCTTTATCTCTGCCTCGTGTTTATGGATCAGATGTAAATTTTCAACTTTTGCTTCAGTGAGAAACTAGCCTACCTGCTGCTGCCGTGTTTCCTGCCTTGGTGGTTATAGACGCTACGAAATTTGAACATGAAATTTATGCCCTGACAATGCTAAGTCATCCATGGGCAGCCTGTATAGGGTGGTTTTGTATAGACTCTACTACCTTTGAGAAAATGAGCCTCAAATCAAATGCTTTCTTTTATGAGTTGCCTTGGTCATGTATCTTAGCATAGCAATAGAAAAGTAAGTAAGACAATGACAAGCCAAGTCTGAAACCTACGATGGTCACCTTGGGGTGGCTTCCTCCATATTGTTTTTTAGATCTTTTTTCCGTTTTATAACTTCATCGCCTATCCCTAAAGCTTCATCCTTCAACTCAGTGTGTTTTTAAATACTAATTCTTGGGTTTAAACAAGCGGTGGCCAATGGCTTTTTAAATTACCCATTAATTACACTGTCCTGACTCCACAAAACCATCTCAGATTTTTTTACATATTTCCTGGGTACTAGAAATGCAAAGGCCAGCATGTCTCATGACAACATACACAAGGCTGACTTAAACTTGAAATTACATAAGAACCAGGGGCACTGCTATGGGGAGTGAGCAAGACCAAAAGAGATTATAATTTGCCTTATGGGGAACTTGAGTAGGGTCAGCGAATCACTGTGTTGAGGGAGGATGCTTTAATTTCAAATACAAAGGTGGTATTTAGGGGAAAATGTAACCAAACTGCTGGCTTCAGCAGTAAGTATTAAATTTATTTGAAAGTAGCAGAAAACCCCTAAGCAAGGATTTATTTGAGATACAGTCATGATTTCCTTCTTAAATTCCTAGGAAGAAAAAAAAGCAGGAAGTCCTTTCACATTAAGGATAATTACCAATAGTCACATTCATAACTGACTGACCAGATCTTAATGAAATAGCCTGGACAAGATACAAGGAAGGCTGAGACTTATCTTTTTCACCCTGGGTATCCGAATAAAAACCATGTATCCTCTCTTTAGAGAGGAAGATACTGTAGACAGATGCTAGAGACCTCACTAGCACGGGGTCTTTGAGTAAGAATTTTCTGCCAGAAGCCTAAATGAAGGTGATATTTATTGTCTTAGTTGATTTTCCTGGTGCTGTGATCAAATACCCTGACAAAAGCACCTTAACACAGAAGTGATTTATTCTGGCTTGTGTTCAAGGATCTAGTCCGTCGTGGCAGGGAAGCCGAGGCAGCAGGAGCACATTAGGAAACCAAGGAGAATTTGCGCATGCATGCTTGTCCTTAGCTCACTGCTCTGCTTCATAGAGTCCTGCCCAGGGAAAGCCGTGCCCACAATCAGCATGTGTCTCTCCACATCAATTATCATGATCACGATATTCCCAAACACACATGCCAAAAGGCTCATCTCCTGGTGATTCTGGAGCCTGTCAAGTTGAGATTTGGCACTAATCATTCGGCTTTTGTTGTTTCTTAGTCTCCAGTAGTTCATAATCCTCTCCCGCATTAGCTACTTCTCGGAGTAGTTTTTCCCTCATAGCCTGATACTGTCATGATTTTCCCTGGATCCCTCCGGCTGGTCTTAACTTTTGTTATTATTGTTCTTCTTTGTCCTCTTTCTGTCTCTTAGTGTTCCTGTGGCTCTGTCCTGGAAAAAAATTCTTCCTCACTTTCCTGTGATGCACAGTGAAAGAAAATACAGCACAAATGTATTTATACACACGCTAGGCTGGAAACTATAAATGCTTTCCACACGACATCTCATTAAAGCCTACTAGCAACCCTGAAGGTAGGTAACGTTCTTACTCCTGTATTTTATATGGAAGATAATGTAGTTTTTGCTCATCACTGAGTAGAATATCACTGAATTGTACCATTTTTTAAAACTTTAGCCCAGGATGTCACACACACACACACACACACACACACACACACACACACACACACACACACCAGGGAGGCTTCATCATTCATTATTCTGCCCCCCCAAATTTACCTTCCCAGTAAATTCATAGTTCTTTGACTGGTTGTTTATTGAGCTTTAGCATGGTCAGGTCCTGCTGGTGGTGCTGAATCTACCAAAGTAAACAAAAGAAACAATCTGAATTCATGAAGGTTACTGTCTCTTTAGGGAGAGGAGCCATAAAAAAAATCAGTTTGTGATAAGTGATAGAATTGAACATAAAATAAATTAGAAAGATCCAGAAGGCTATGTGACAGATGGAAGAGTGGCCCCAAAAAACATCCATTGCAAATCCTTGGAGACTGAATATCTTAATAAAGTTTATAGAAAATGGGGATTTTATAGACATGATTAAGGAGCCTAACATCATGAGATTATCTTAGGTAATGTGGTCAGCCCTAGTTTAAGCACATGGGCTCTTAACTGTGAAATGTCAGCGATTGTTTACTATGACAATGAAAGAAGAAGCAGGAAACATTTAAAGGCTGAGAGATCCAATGGTCATGACTATCTTTTTAGTAGAGGGATAGGCCACAAAGGCAATGAATGGAGCATTTTCCAGAAGCGAGCTTGGCTTATAACCATTGATAAAATGTGAGTATTGGTCATCCTATAAATACAAGGTGCAGGATTTCTAATGGTGTGAGCAGAAAGGTTTTCCAGGACTCGCGAGAAACAGTATGGCACTGCTGGTAGATTATATTAGGCTGATAAAACCGGTAATGATCTTCTGACCTACTGAAGCGTTTCTGTAACTCTAAGCCACTGAACTCTGATAAGTCATTGTGGTGGTTGGATAAAAGCATTTCCATAAGCTCCTGTAGGTGAAAACTAGTGGTACTAGTTCAAGGATGCTTAGGGGGTACAGCCCTGTTGGAAGAAGTATGTCACTAAAGGAGTACCTCTCTCTGTCTCCTTCTAGCTGGACTGATTAACTGAGACTTTCCCTGAGGAAGAACCTGATGTATGGAAATGGAACATAGCTCCTTCCCCAAACCAAGAACTTGCTTGACAGAGCTGGTAATGGTTTGAGACCAGGGCCTTGGAGGAGCTGCAGTTTCAGATCCTGAGAAATCAACTCTCCCGACCTTAGGGGCTACAATTATTGGTCCCACCAGTCCCAAGGCCACTATGTACTGGGTCTCTGGTGTATTTCAGATGGTTTGTGTTTCTGTTGTGCAATATTGTTTGATTTAGTCCCCCACTGACTTAGTACCATTGTATTATAGTTTTTATCCCATTTCTTTCCTGGATTCAATGTTGTTCTCTTTTATTTATTTATTTATTTATTTATTTATTTA
>NC_022029.1:1916929-1921727 GCF_000317375.1 Microtus ochrogaster | reverse complement strand
CTTTCAGTTTATTTATATGGTGGATTACATTGATAGATTTGCGTATGTTGAACCAGCCCTGCATCTCTGGGATGAAGCCTACTTGATCATGATGGATAATTTTTCTAATGTTCTTATTACTAAGTTAGCTTGGCCTAAGACATAGCTTGTGCAAGACCTCTTCACCCTAGCTTTTCTTTGTCTCATAACTTTTCTGTCTTTCTCATCCACTGGATCCTCCTCTTGAGGACCTTGTCACTAAAAGATGAACTGCTGGTTCAAGTGTTGGTCTCCCCGACACACCTCGTGTGTGTGTGTGTGTGTTTGCCATTTGGGATATCAGCTCTCAGCTTGCTGCTCTATCCACCATACCTACCTGTTCTTATCACCCTGAAACCATAAGCCCAAAAAAGTTATCCTTTCTATACATTACCCTGGTCATAGTTTTTTATTACATAGTTTTTTATGACAGCAACTGTTGTAGCAGCAAAACAAACTAAGTTAGGTTCTTGTTAATTATGGTAGTTGTGGAAAACACTCTTTGTGGAGATCTTAAGAGACGAGCTTCCCAAGCAAAAGAATGACCTCAATGGGAAGTCAAAAACGAGCAACAAGGCCACTGTGCCTGGCATGGAAAGACGCTAGGGCAATGGGGTGGTAGGAGACCAGACAGCACATGGGCGATATGCAGGTCATTCAGTGTTTATTTTTCTCTCAGAATTATAGGAAGGCACTTCAGCCAATGTTTAAATATTCCCTCAAACCTCCCCATGACGAAGTACTGCTCTTCCTCTGCTCACTCCAACTTTCTTCTACTGCACTTTTCTTCATCTCACTGGCAGGCATTTGTGCTTAGCTATGAGTTCTGCCATTTCTTTTTTCTATCCCAATTCCAAACTTGGTTTGGGGTGAGGAAACTTTCCTGTGTTAGTTGGTTTTCCAACCCAGGTCCCTGAGTCTTGATTAACATGTAGTTTGGAATGGAGGCATGTAGTGCAGAGAATAGCTGCTTTCCCAAAATATTTACACTCAAAACCTCTGAATCCATGAATATATTGACAAGAGGCTGGAGATTGTTGTCAGGGTTTCTGTCCTGCCCAGTTCCCGCAATTGTTAATGCCCAAAGAAATCACACAAAGGTTGACATTAACTATAAACTGATTGGCCCATTAGCTCAGGCTTTTTATTAACTCTTAAAACTTATATTAGCCCATTATTCTTATCTGTGATAGCCATGTGTCTCAGTACCTTTTTCAATGGGGCAGTCACATTTTGCACCTTCTATGGTCGGGTCAGGACTGCAGAGGAATGGCCTTCCTCCTTTCCAGAATTCTTCTGTTCTCATTGACCCACCTCTGCTTCCTGTCTGGTTGTCCTGCCTATACTTCCTGCCTGGCTACTGGCCAATCAGCGTTTATTTAAAATAAAATAGACAGAATACAGACCATTCGCCCATGCCAGGAGATCAAGGCAGTAAATGGAATTGAAGTTGAAGAACATCTGACCTTAAAACTAAAAGGTATCCTGAACTGCTTGGGGGACATTCCAATGCAAGTATAAGATCCTTGAATGAAGAAGAGGAAAGCAGAGGACTTAGAAGCAGAGATGACATTGGGAGAAAATCTTGAGGGGGTCAATGATAGCTTCAAAGATGCTAGGAGTAGGATGCTGAGAGGTAGAGAGCCTCAGAGCATAGGATGGATGCAGCCCTTAGAAACTAGAAGACATACGAAATCAGAAACTCTCTGATAGTTTAGAAAGTCACAGCCCTGCCAACATCTGAAGTTGGTTCAGGGAATCTGAGCTCTAAAACTGTTGGCTGGGGTGATACTATCATGGCATTAGGAAAACAAGAGGATACACAACTTCTTTGAAGCTTGCTTTTTCTTCAGGGCATCCTATCTTGATAAATGGAAGAAGCTTCACCCATTTATACAGGACGGAAGAGGCTGCTTCCTTTATTCCTCCTCCTTCACATGTATCCATCCTTGTCACCATCAACATCTCTCCATTTTCACCGCTAACTCATCCACTGTGCCCTCCCCTAATTTAGATCATCAGGATCCATACCTTTCAGGAAAGTAGAAAGCAACATTCACCCACCAGCCATGGCCCATCGAAAAGCAAGAGTAAGTCTTCTACCCTGGAGATTCCTTGTGTTTAGATTGCTCTCCTGAAAACACCTCAATGACCACTCAGATTCGGAGTCTGTGGTGTTGTGTTGGGTCCTCCAATCTGTCTTCAATCATATTTCCCTGTACTTATCCTCATATTAAATTTCTTTTACTTTATAGAAAGCATTCCTGCCAGTGCTGGTGACGGCTTCTGGGTCTCCGAAGCTACAATGTGGGCATAGTTAGCTCTCCGCCTCCACACACTTTGAAGTCCCAGATTACCCCTTTCATCTTGTACCAGCTCTGCTAAAGAGTTCGCGCCCCGATGTCAGGACCTCAAATCTTCCTTCCAATACAGTCTTCACAGTAATTAGTGCTTATTCCCCACGAGAGCGGTTTTTACTAAACTTTCTCACTACACCATTTCTATCCTAGTACTCAACCCACAGTAGGTGCACCGTGAATGCTCTTCTGATCACCAGCACAGCAGATTAATAAACAAATAAATCTCCATAGCAACGGTTCTCAGCATGTGGGCCATGACCCTTCTGCTGGTCACGCAGCAGATTTCCTGCCTATCAGATATTTACATTCTGGTTGCAGCAAAATAACAGTTATGAAGTAGCAGGAAAATAATTTTATGGTTTGGGTCACCACAACATGAAGAAATGTATTAAAGGGTCACAGCATTTGGAAGGCTGAGAACCACTGCTCTACAATGTTTCCTAAGCCATTTTTAGTAGCTGTTTTCTGGAATGTCTGAAGTACATACTTCTCAAGGTGTCATCATTCTGTCCCTGTTACCAATTTTCACATTCTTGACTTTTTCTTTTTCATTTGAAATGTACAGTAAGCTGTAAGAGAATAGTTTTTTTTCTTTTACTTTTTGTAATTGTTTATACATTCCTTAAGCTACTTAAAAAAAATCATTTACTAATTACTTATTGAGCCATTTCCATTAAATCCAGAGACTATAGGAATTGAATAAAATAGAACAAGTTTGTTGTTGTTTTGTTTGTTTGTTTGTTTTTTACTGAGATTGCGTTTTAGCATGTTCAAAGAGTAAGGGGAAATCAGAAAGTAAACAAACCACACTATCAGGCGGTAGAACAATCGTCCTTTACTTGCGATTTCGCTTTTTACCATTTTATGTAGTTTAGGTCAACTGTGGTTCAGAACTGTTAAATTACAATTTCTAGAAATAATTACCAAGTTGGAAATAACAGTGACAATACATTGCTATACTTACAATATCATTAATGTCTTACTGTGCCTGATTTATATTTTAATATTTTCATAGATATTTATGAATAGAAAATGCAGAGAATTATCCGGGGCTGGATACTCTGCAATTTCCGACTCATATTGGGGTCCTCCTGTGAGGGATGGTTGCCGTAATTTCACAGTCAGAAAGCAGTGCATGTGGGCACGTGTGTTACTTAAGAGAATCTTCGAAAATATTCGAGCAGGGAACAAAAACAATCCCCGGGGTTGAGTTTCTTGTTACACCGAAGTAAACAAGAAACAAAAATCATATTTTCTACTTTCGAATAGCAGAAAGCTATACTCAAGTGACAAGTTCTTCAGCCCTCTGAGCCTGCAACCTGTCAAAAGGACAATAATTAGAAACATCTCATAAGTTTGTTATGAGAAAATGCTCCAGAAGAACCCAGTGTAAAATTTGAGCTCTATGAAGACACCTAAGGCAGCCCAGACTGGACTCTGGGAGAAACCATCCAATCCACCACTGGTACCGCCCCCTGGCCATAACTACACTGATGATTGGTTAACTTCCCGTCCGTCTCAGGCGCGTAGCCCAATCGCGATCGGTTTTGCGTGGCTACTGGTTCCCAGGTCTTCCGGGAGGACGCCTGCGTCGCGGCGGGGCGGAAGTGGCGCCGCCGGTTTGAAATCAACAGAGTCTGCTCCAGTCGGACCGAGCGGCCGAGTGCCATGTCCACCCCACCGCTGGCGCCCGCAGGCATGGCGCCCGGGCCCTTCGGCGGCCCGCAGGCGCAGCAGGCCGCGCGCGAGGTCAACACGGCCACGCTGTGCCGCATCGGGCAGGAGACGGTGCAGGACATCGTGTACCGCACCATGGAGATCTTCCAGCTGCTCCGGAACATGCAGGTGGGCGCCTGGGGTGAGAGGGTTGGTGGAAGGGGGCCTCTCCGGGCAACCTGGGATGGCCGTGTCGCTTTTCCACCCCATGACCTCAGCGTGAGCCTGCCCCTTGCCCTGGGAGAGCTCAAGGGCAGACGCCCCCTCCCCTCCTCACCAGTATCCCCAACTCTGGAAGAGCTCTGGATGGCCGTCCCCCTTATATTACTTGTTCCCAGCATCTGTCCGTCTTAGGCTCTGGGAATCTCTCAGGCGTGGACACACCCCCTTACACCCAGTGTCCCCAGCACTGGCCTGGGAGATTCCAGATGTAGTCACCCCACTTTTCCCAGAACTGTTTCCCGTATGCATCTTTCCCCCACTCCAGGACACTCCTGGAGCGGCTGTGCCCATTACCCCCAGAAGTGTCCCCAGCCTGTGATGCCTCCAGGAGACATCAGGTGTGATCCCCTTTACCACCAGCTCCACATAGCTCCAGTGCCTATCTTCAAAGATCTAGGACGTCGTCGGTGGTATTCAAAGTACCACCAATTTCCTTTTTTTTTTTTTTTTTTTTTTTGTGCATTTTTCGAGATAGGGTTTTT
>NC_022029.1:1905950-1916829 GCF_000317375.1 Microtus ochrogaster | reverse complement strand
CTTGTAGACCAGGCTGGTCTCGAACTCACAGAGATCCGCCTGCCTCTGCTTCCCGAGTGCTGGGATTAAAGGCGTGCGCCACCACCGCCCGGCTACCACCAATTTCTTGATTGGACCAAGTTGTGTCAAGCTTGTTTTATAAACTTTGTGTTCTCCAAAGTACAAGTGGATCACACCATACCTGCCTTTTAAAATGACTTTAGAAGATTTCGAGCAAAATTTCTCCGTGAAGGAGATGGCCCTGAAGCTGAAGAATTGAGACAATAGTTCTCCCCCTTTCTAGGCTTAACTAGACTATACAGTAAGCTGTGTCATTGGAACGTTTTGACATATTTAGGGATATACCTGTGACTTGATCATAGTCACAACAGTGAAAATAGCCATTACCCAAGAAGTTTCCTTGTACCACCTGTGACTTTTTGCCTCTATCTCCCAGGAACCCCTGCTAGTTTTAAAGAGCGTTGTATAATAGGAATCACATAGCAGGTGAGCTTTGTGGGCCAAGGTTGTTCTTTCAGCATCTATCTATATAGCTGTCATTTCTTTTTCTTACTATTTTCTTGAATGGATGCATCGCGGCGTTTGCATTTGTTGATCTGTGGGTGCGAGTTTGGGTTGTTTCCACTTTGGAGCCCTTATCAACAGCGATACCCTCATAAATAATGTCAAAGTTTGTTTTTTACAGACTTCTGTGTGGGTGTGTGCTTCATTTCTCTTGAGTTTAGGAGTGTAGTTATTGAATCATGTATATATCGTGTTCATAATATATATGTTAAATTTTTAAAGTAATTTTGATGTGGCTGACCTTTTTGAATCTCCATTAGCAGTCTTCGGGGGTTCTAGTTTTTCTCATCTTCATCTTCATTTCTTATTGTTGTGCCTTTTTACTTTGCTGGGTGCTCCTGTCACTATGTGGCTCTCGCTTCTTTCAAACCATCTTTTGAGGAGCAGAGATCTTATAATTGTGGTGGAATCCCATCACACTTGTTGATTTCTTCTGCTACAGATCTTTGGGTGTCAGACTCAATTCGTTTGTGTGTAACCCAAAGCACTGAATGTTTTCTCCTAGAAGTTTTGCTCTTTAAGTTTTCCTTTATGTTTATAACCTGTCTAAAATCTGGAAGTGTAATTATAATGATTATCTGGGTCTAAGTTCATCTTTGCCTTCAGATATCCAGATTGTTCCCACACACTTTGTAAGTTGTTGTTAGTGTTTGCTTATCCTAAGACTACATGATGGAAAAAGTGTCTTTGTTGAACTGATAAGGTTTCTATGGGCCAGAGAGCTAAATTGGCGCCCTAAAGCTGCTCAGTGTGGAGTAATTGAGGCCTGTCTTGTGACTTTAATAACTTTTACTTCTACGGATGCCTTAAAGAGCATTTTATTGCTTTTCTTTGTGTCAAAGATAGTTGAGATTTTTGTCTTCTATCTTTATAAATGTGATTTTGTTTCATGGGAGTCTGTGTCAGTTACTCAATGTGCAATGTCATACAAAGATAGTATCATTATAAATGCACTCAAAGAAAAGAATGAAATTCTATGGCAGTTCCAAGTAAATAGATTACTAACAAAAATGACTGGAGTGTGGATTTCATGATGTCTCGAAATTTAGCATGCACTGTTTGTTATTTTTAGCTTGCCCTGTGCCAGCATCTGAATTAGATAGAGCATGGAGAAGCAGGTATGGTCACAGATAGCTAAACAACTATCAGCTACTTGGCTAGGTCCACAAATCTAAGAACAATTTTGAGAGATGTTTTTAATTCCTATTTTATAGTTAAAGAAACTGAAGGTTAAAGAGAGGATAAATAGATGACCTACCATCACAGACTGATGTGGGAGTCCCCTCTGTGTGCTGTCATTACCATTAATGAATAAAAAAACTGCCTTGGCCTGTTGATAGGGTAGAACTTAGCTTAGGTAGGCAGGGAAGACAGAACTGAATGCTGGGAGGAAGAAGGGCAGAGTTGAGAGACGCTATGGATCCCCTGCCAGAGATAGATGTATGGAACTTTGCTGGTAAGTCATGACCTCATGGTGATACACAGATTAATAGAAATGGGTTAAATTAAGATGTAAGAGTTAGCCAATAAGAAGTTAGAGCTAGGACTGTAGAGATGGCTCAGTGGTTAAGAGCATTGCCTCCTCTTTCAAAGGTCCTGAGTTCAATTCCCGGCAACCACATGGTGGCTCACAACTGTCTGTAATGAGGTCTGGTGCCCTCTTCTGGCCTGCAGACATACATGTAGACAGAATATTGTATACATAATAAATAAATAAATATTTAAAAAAAGAAGAAGTTAGAGCTAATGGGCCAAGCAGTGGTTTAATTAATACAATTTCTGTGTGGTTATTTTGGTTCTGGGCAGCCGGGACAAACAAGCGGTTCCTTGCTACAGCAGACGGCTTTGATATCCTCCTGTTACATCACTTCAGTTGTTCCTGAGGCATCTGTATTATTAAGAGAGCTAGAGCTGCACTCATCACCCGAGTAGAATGAGACTCTTTCTGAAAGTTCCACAGTGCGCATCTACCTTCCACTTTGTGCTCAGACTCATCTCAAACCCTTTGGGGGACCTTACAGTGACCCAAAAAGGCTGTTGCGTTCCAAAAAGTCAGAAGTGATGATGTAAACGGATGTTCTTAACAGATAACAGCATGGCTGTTCATCTAATTGTAGGCAGCTTATCCAACTTCCATTATATGTGGTTCGTAGTGGATATTTAAGAGGATGTTTTGAAAAAAAAGGAATGTGCAGACTGTTTGTCCCTAGCTTTCATTCCAGCACGCTTATCTTTGCTCTGCTTTGCTTTTATTAATTTTGTACTCGGTCATCGTCTGTAGACACTGGTCAGACCCTACGACTAGGGTTATCATGCCACAGTTTCTGGCATCCTCTGGGAAATGAGGATCTTCTAGGACTCCAGTAGGCGGGACAACCCCATGCTCTTCAACATACTCAGATTTCAAAACATCTGTATCAGTGCATGAAAGCGAAGCAGCATAAATCCACACTGCTAAAGTTACTTCCACACATTTCTTTGAGAAAAACTTTGTCTATTAGATCTCCTTTAGCTCCTCAAGATTCTGAAAACTGTAGACTTTCCTTAGAAACAAAATAATGAGTAAACACATTTTGAAAAATGTTTTCAAGGTGTTAAGAAGCATCTCCCCAAATATCCCTGAATCCCAGATTAAGATTCCCTGTGAACAATAGCATTGCTTTGATTCAGCTTATTATCCTTTTAATCTTTTATTGCATATTTTGGCTACATAATATATTCATAATTTAGGAATAGCAGAACACACTGCAGAGAGCATTCTCCTTTCTATTTCCTGTCTGCTAGGTACCTAATCCCTCTCTGTGAGCAGTGGCTGTTAATGATTCTAGCCACTGGTTATGTTTATCTTGCAAGTGCTCTTTGCATATTTAATCAAATCTGTGCCTACATACTGTCTCATTTATCCCCTTTGCACAGATATCTGTGCATAATATTTTGTACTTTGCCTTATTTATTTGCTACACTGTAACTTACTCATATCCATAAAGTACTCCCGTTCTCTTCTTATACCATATAGTAGTCCACTGGGTGGAAATACTCTGATGTTGGAGCAAATGATTATGTCCCATCCAAAGGAGCACTATAGGGCTGGAGAGATGGCTCAGTGGTTAAGAGCATTGTCTGCTCTTCGGGAGGTCCTGAGTTCAATTCCCAGCAACCACATGGTGGCTCACAACCATCTGTAATGAGGTCTGGTGCCCTCTTCTGGCCTGCAGACATACAGACAGAATATTGTATACATAATAAATAAATTTTTAAAACAAAAACCAAATCACTGTACCTGCTGATGAGCTTTTTTTGTTTTTGTTTTGTTTTTTCGAGACAGGGTTTCTCTGTGGTTTTGGAGCCTGTCCTGGAACTAGCTCTTGTAGTCCAGGCTGGTCTCGAACTCACAGAGATCCGCCTGGCTCTGCCTCCCGAGTGCTGGGATTAAAGGCGTGCGCCACCACCGCCTGGCTTGCTGATAAGCTTTTAGAACCGGCTAATTTATAAGAATTGTAACTGAATGAGTCCTCTTGTCCTCTGAAAGTTGTTCCTGTGTCCTGATTCAGATCATCACAATGGAGTGATCATGCTTTTAGGTACTTGATTATCTGACAGATAAACTACCTAACCTTTCTCCTTATTTGATTGAGTTTGAACATTTCATCATATATTTATGAATCTTGTGTGTTTTATTTTCTGCTATTGCTTATTCCAATTTCAATGTGTATGTGTGTGTGCTTGCATATGTGTGTTTGTGTGATTTTTTTTTATCTCCCTTGTTTTCTGTGATATATTTGCAATTGTTTTCCCCAGGTTTCACTTTTGTTTCTTCCATTTTGTTTTGGAATTGAGTCTCACTGTGTAGCTGGAGCTGCCCTTGAACCTGTGATGCTGCCTCAACTTCTTAAATGCTGAGATTACGGGATTTTAGACCTGAGCTACTGTGCCTGGTATATTCAGTCTGGTCTTTCTATTTTACCTTTTGATTCCTCTAGGTAGTTTTTGCCCTGCTTATTTTTTTTAATGTATGATTTCTTGATTTTCCAGTTCATATGATTTATTAGGTTACAGATTTTATGTCTAATTAGGAATGCCTTCTCAAATGATGAAGAATTCTGTGTGTTTTCACTGGAATTTTTGCTTTGGTAACCCTTTGGTCCTTGTGGGATTGATCCTGTTAGGAAGTGTGACGGACAGCACTCACCTTGTTGCACAGTGGCTGATTGAAAGCTCACCTCACTGCTCATTTGGTCCGCTTGCAGCTCTGTACAGATGGATCTGGCTGGGGGTGTTGGGTTCTTTCCCCTTCACTTCCATCACTGAATGTTTTATTCTCAGATAGTCTTTGAGTTTCTGTGGCGGGTTTATATTTCTATATCAGAGTAAGTGTCCTTTTTACTTTTCCACATACATCTTAGATCAAGAAAAACCTGTTAGTGGTTTTATTAGGTTTTTTTTTTTCAGTCTAGAAAACCTTGACACTGTTAAGTCTTAGTAACCAAGATCATGGAATCTTCTTTTCTTGTTTTGCATTTGAGGTTTTTATTTTTATCTTTCCTAGGTTTATTCCTAAATCTTTTCTTCCTTCTTTCTTTTTTCTGATGTACTAGGTTCTTGCTCTTCCATTTTCTTTGTAGAGATGAAAGCACAGCTCTTTCTTCCTCTCCTTTATCTTTACGCTTACCTCCATATGGAATTCCTTTACCGTTGGTGGCTTTTAATGATGTCATTTGGAAACAGTGGTCACTATACTACTTCCTTTTTTTATGTTTCAACCTTTCTGTCTTCCATAGTCACCCTGGCCAGCTCCTTCGCCACAGAGTACATCATCAGTAACAGTGGTCTCCGTATGTGTCTTTTTCTGTTCCTGACCTGAGTGGGAATTCCTCCAATGGCTGCACATCCATCGTGATGCTGACTTTATAACCTAAATATGTTTTTCATATATGGGGGCTTTATTATAAGAATAGATGATGAATTTAGTTGTATGCCTTTTTAGTATGTGGGAGTGTGATATATTTATGAGGTTTCATCCATATTCATGAGGGCGATGGTTATTGATGAGCTTTCCAGCTGAGTAGCTCCACCACAGCATGCAGCAGGGAGCTTAGGTGCGATTACCATACGTTCTGTAGCGTATGGAAGCCTCATCACTCATTCAAACTGCCACTCTGGAGTCCAGAGCAATGCTTGACACACGAAAGGTGAGGAGGAAGTATAAAAACTAATATCTAAACGTACTCAGTTGGCAGATTTCAGGTGGATAATTCGTTGCATTTCAGCAAGATTGCTTTTCTTTATAATAAGACTCATCAATCATTTTGTGCATGACATACGCTTCTCATAAACACGTAAACACGCACTTAGGGGTAAAATGCTCATGAGAATTATTCAGACCATACACTAAAACTCTTGTGCCAAATATGCTACAAAGAGGAGTTCTGCTTTTTACCAAGGAGCAAACCAGGTTAGATGCCATGATTCAGGAGGCCACTGCTTCTCTGCGTGAGATGTAATCGCCACACCGTTATCAGACAGGGTGGTGGGGCCATCTGACTGTCTGCGTCGCTGGTGCCTGTTAATGTCTGTAAAAGGGGTTCTTAGGGGAAATCCCACACTGTATGGATGTATGAACCCTTCTAATGCCATCCTGCTTTAAAATGTTGTGAGCCACAGGGCCCTTGGTATTTCATCACACTTCCAGGTGCATTTTAACATGGGTTAATGCTGAGGATTCCTGAAACTAGAAACCACTCAGAAATTTCAGAAGATCTGTCTCCTGAGCTGAGAAACTGTAACATTTATCAAAGGGAATCTGGGAAAGAGAAACAAATTATTCAAGTCTACCCAAATTCCATTTGACAGTGACTTTATTGTTTTTTTTTTTCAATGAATATTTCTTTGGAAAAATTATGTTACCGATTAATTAGCTTTGATAATTATACCCTTGGCCGATATACCTAGGCCCTTGTGTTGGGGTGGGGAAGGGGGACACGACAAATGCCTCTGGGCTCTAGCACCTGCCTGCCTGTACTCTTTCTGAAACGTGGTCTCATTACATTCCCCCAAGCTGCCCTTGAATTCACGTTAGGTGACAGGCTGGTCTTGAACATGTGAATCTCCTGAGAGGAGTTACAGGCCTGGCTGATTCTTGAATTAAGAACATTTGATGACTTAGAACATATATGATAAGAGTAATTTGCGATGATTTATTAATATGATGTTTGAGTATATGTTCATTTGTACCCATATCTTCTATTAAGACTTTCTATTAAGACTCTGGTGGTTTGTGTTTTAGTTTGTACTTTGCACATCTTACCCTTTTGATCATCGTAGTTAAGATTTGAAAATGCTTCTGCAAGTTTGAGAGCACACTGTTCCAATTCTGAAAAACAAAACCCTACGCTTCAGTTTTAAATATATGTGCATGTATATAATATATGCATGTATATTATATATTATATGGATGGATGGGTATATATGTGTGTATAAAATTCATATGAACTTATATAACACATAAAAAATTTGTGTATTCACAAAGGTTCATCAGCTTTCTGCTTTCATGTGATAGTGATATTAAAATTGTGCATTTCTAACATTATAGGGCAAAGCCTTTCAGCTGGTCAGCAGTCTGTTCACAGAGCCTTCTTTAAAGACTCTTTTATTGCAGTGAAACACTGTACCAGGCTGCTAATAAATTAATGTGGATTACTTTTAAATCTTCAATATTTTTATTGTTTTCTTTTACCTGCCAAGCTGCCAAATGGCGTCACTTATCATACCGGAACTTACCAAGACCGGCTAACAAAGCTCCAGGACCATCTTCGCCAGCTTTCTATTCTCTTCAGGAAGTTAAGACTGGTCTACGACAAATGCAACGAGAACTGCGGCGGCATGGACCCCATTCCCGTCGAGGTGCGTGTCCATAGCAGGAGTGCGCATGTCAGAGGTGGAAGGCCAATAGCAGGAGTGCGCATGTCAGAGGTGGAGGAAGGTCAACACATCAGGTTTTTTCTTTCTCCTTTTAGCAATATTCCCCATTTTTAATATTATTTGTTTTGCTTCTGAGAAGAGATAAAATTGTGAGTGTATATGTTTATTTTTCATTAATGATTTTTGTAGCATTTGTTTTCCAGCCTTGTAGTGATATTTTTGTGTTTATGCATTTGTTGGGATTTTAATGACAGTGATTTCTTCTGTTTTTCTTAGAAAAAAATATTTAGTTATCATGGCAGTTTTTAACCATTGCTAAGCAAAGTTGTGTTGGATAGAACTTGATCGAAGTGGTAGTGACTAGAAATCAGAACACAGTTGATCTGGGAATGAAACAGGAAGTAACGAGCTGAAGCCAGCGGCCGGAGATCAGACTTTGAGGAGCCGTAGATGAGAAGTGAGGAGGAAGCGGTGGAGGGGAGGAGGACTCGAATCGAAGGTTGGGGCGCTGACTTCTGCCACCAAATTCTAGAGACCAGAACATATGAACATGATAGAGGAGGGAAAGAGAAAACAGGAGCAGTGCCATTCTGGAGTCTGTCTTCAGACAGTGCTGCAGCAGGAGAGAAGGGTGCTTGTGGATGCAGGTCAGGTATATGTGCCCCAAGAATACGGAACCATTTGCCAAATGGATCCTTCTCTGACCGTTCCTTCATGATAATTTACCATGTCCGCTGCATGCACAAGGGGTTTTCTCCAGTAAGCGTTCACAGGCCACACATAATTAAGAATATTTTTTGCTAGATGTATCACTGCTCTGTACATTTCTTTTTTTTTCCTTTTTCATTAGATTTTTTTTTTTAAAAAAAATACCAATCCAAATTCCCACTTCCTCCCCTCCTGCCATTCTCTCCACACCCTCCTACCCACCTCCCTCTGATCCTAAGAGAGGGCAAGGCTCTGTTCATTTCTTCCTATTAAAAATAGTTCTCATACCTCAAAGAAATTAAGACACATAAAAATTCTTGCAGCCACTGGAGTTCTGAATGTCATGTTGATGGCACTTGCGTCACACATGTCCTCAAAGGTCCGTTCTTGTAGTGTAAAGGAAAGACTATCTTACTTGAACAGACTGAAGGTCTCTGAGGAGACACTGCATCTCACTTGACATGCGTCTTTCTGTGATTTAGCCAGCATCTAGCAATTACGTATTTGCAGACTGAATGAACCAAGTCTAACTTGATATATGACAGCCAGTAGTTTTTTGAGGGGAGGATAAGCTTTGTTATTGTTGATGTTTTCAGTTAAACACAGTGAACTTTATTGGAAAACCAAGGTTTTTTTGTGGTTAATCTTTTTAATTTTTGATTAAATGGATCCTCAGTGAATGCAGTCTTTATAATAGTCTTAATTCACATATCTGGACCCCATTTTGTATTTCTCATGGTCACTTCCAGCAACTTATTCCATATGTGGATGAGGATGGCTCAAAGAATGACGACCGGGCTGGCCCACCTCGTTTTGCTAGTGAAGAGAGACGAGAAATTGCAGAAGTCAATAAAGTGAGTTATAAGTCTGTACATTTTATATTTCGGAGTCCTTGATTAAGACTTAACCCAAAGTCTATATAGTTACATTAGTGAATTGCAGGTTGTTACAGAGAAGAAACATTCAATTTAGGTATTTTAAATTCCCCATTAAAGCAAAACTCTGTATTGTGTGGAAATTTTTTTCAAAGGAATGTGGGGTGGGAGAGAGAGTATGTATCTTCTCTTGACAGGCCAGAGACAGCACGTGTCTGATGACCTCTAGCTTCTCTGTATTGCTTAGGAGTTCTCAGACCTGCATTCTCTGCTTTGCATGCGTGTGTGTGTGTGTGTGTGTGTGTGTGTGTGTGTGTGTGCGCGTGCGCTGGCCAGAGATGTAGGGTGGCCTACCCTATCACGCCTCATCCGGTTTCTTTGAAGCAGGGTCAGTCCTCTGAACCTGGAGCTTGGCGTTTTGGCTAGAGCAGTTCATGGGACCTGCACCTCCACACTGGGGTTAGAGATGTGTGTGGACATACCCTATTTCTATGTGGGTGCTGGGACCTGCACCTCCACACTGGGGTTAGAGATGTGCGTGGAAGCTCCCAGCTTCTATGTGGGTGCTAAGGATCCAAACCAGGATTTCTATTTTTAAATAGCACACACTTTCCCCATGGTGTAATCTCCCTAGCCCCTGTTATAGGTTTTGGATACCAGAGAATGGTGGTGACCAGAAGTCAAAGATAGAAGGGCTTAGGATTTGATTAACTTAAACCAGACCAGACTGATGAATAGAATAAAATTCACTGCTGGAAAAAAAAAAAAATGTCAGTAGACTGGGAGGATATTGAGGTCAAAGGACAACTTTAGGGGATTGGTTCTCTCCATGGTGTGGGTCAGTGATCAGATTAGGTCCTTGGATTTGGCAGCTGGTACCATTACCCACTACCAGCCAGCCTTGAAAATATTTATATACTGGTTCTCCTGGTCTGTTGATATACACATACAGGTATATTTTTATGTGTGTATACATTGGCTTAAATAGTTGCCCTTAGATGATGAATATATAAATCTAATCACATGGTTGCTATACTGAAACAAATATTTCATTGGGTTCATTTGTAAAGGAGTTGTAATATTCATAAATGTGATATATTTGTCTTCCTCACATATGTTATGTTAAAGCACATATTCTTAATGCAAATCCATATTTTCTCTTTTCCCCATCAGTTCATACAGTTCTGAAGTAGTCAGGACTGTGCCTTAATGTGTCAGTCAGTAGCAAATATGAGACAAACAAGCGTAAGCAGAGGAAGCATTTGCTTTGCTTCAAGATGTGGAGCTTTTAGTCTATGGCTGCTGACCCTGATGCTCTGGTGTTTAAAATCTTTTACAAATAAAACCAGTAAACCTTTGTTTTATTATAGCAACCATGTGATTCCATTTATACATTTATAGGTAGCTACTTAGGACATTATTTACACCATATAAATATATACATATAAGTATACACATGTTTGTGGTGAAAGACCATGAGAACTCAGTATATGTAAGTAGTTTTAGCACACGGGACTCTGACAGGTGCTTACCTGAACTGTAGCAGCAGAATATGCAAAATGTGTTTTTACCAATTATGATAGATAATTTTAATTATGAAAATGAATACTTTAAAATAATAGCCGTGTGTGGTTTTAAATCTGAAAGGCAATCATCCCGTTGCCCCAAGTTCTCCCCATCCTACCCTTCTCACTTTTTTCTCCCCATCTCCCCTTACCCCCCTCCCACCCCACTCTTAAGATCCCGATTTTTTGCCTGGCAATCTTGTCTACTTCCCCTACCCAGGAGGATAGCTATATGTTTTTCTTTGGGTT